>NC_092091.1:69741797-69806797 GCF_045679555.1 Salvelinus alpinus
AGGGTTAGGCTCCTGTACTGTACCTGCTTGGTGAGGACATAGCAGGGTTAGGCTCCTGTACTGTACCTGCTTGGTGAGGACATATCAGGGCTAGGCTCCTGTACTGTACCTGCTTGGTGAGGACATAGCAGGGCTAGGCTCCTGTACTGTACCTGCTTGGTGAGGACATAGCAGGGTTAGGCTCCTGTACTGTACCTGCTTGGTGAGGACATAGCAGGGTTAGGCTCCTGTACTGTACCTGCTTGGTGAGGACATAGCAGGGCTAGGCTCCTGTACTGTACCTGCTTGGTGAGGACATAGCAGGGCTAGGCTCCTGTACTGTACCTGCTTGGTGAGGACATAGCAGGGTTAGGCTCCTGTACTGTACCTGCTTGGTGAGGACATAGCAGGGTTAGAGTCCTGTACTGTACCTGCTTGGTGAGGACATAGCAGGGTTAGAGCCCTGTACTGTACCTGCTTGGTGAGGACATAGCAGGGTTAGAGCCCTGTACTGTACCTGCTTGGTGAGGACATAGCAGGGTTAGAGTCCTGTACTGTACCTGCTTGGTGAGGACATATCAGGGCTAGGCTCCTGTACTGTACCTGCTTGGTGAGGACATAGCAGGGCTAGGCTCCTGTACTGTACCTGCTTGGTGAGGACATAGCAGGGTTAGGCTCCTGTACTGTACCTGCTTGGTGAGGACATAGCAGGGTTAGGCTCCTGTACTGTACCTGCTTGGTGAGGACATAGCAGGGTTAGGCTCCTGTACTGTACCTGCTTGGTGAGGACATAGCAGGGTTAGGCTCCTGTACTGTACCTGCTTGGTGAGGACATATCAGGGCTAGGCTCCTGTACTGTACCTGCTTGGTGAGGACATAGCAGGGTTAGAGCTCCTGTACTGTACCTGCTTGTTGAGGACATAGCAGGGTTAGAGTCCTGTACTGTACCTGCTTGTTGAGGACATAGCAGGGTTAGAGTCCTGTACTGTACCTGCTTGTTGAGGACATAGCAGGGTTAGAGTCCTGTACTGTACCTGCTTGGTGAGGACATAGCAGGGTTAGAGTCCTGTACTGTACCTGCTTGGTGAGGACATATCAGGGCTAGGCTCCTGTACTGTACCTGCTTGGTGAGGACATAGTAGGCGAAGACTCCGATGCTGGTGCAGTAGGTGAGGAAGTAGGTGACGGGCTCCATGACGTCCCAGGAGTACACCCACCAGGTGAGCCAGGCCAAGGCCCCGCCCTGCACAGACAGCACGGCCACACCTGTCCACAGAGTCCTGGAGGAGTGGAACTCGGCACTGCGCTCTAGCTGTGCCTTCACCTGTACAGGGAATCGTCGGGTGACAGAGGTTACTAGTGATAGCTAAAACAAACTCTCACACTCATGCAATCTTATCTTTGAAGGTTTACCGCGACAGCTTTATGGTTGTCGACCAAAGGGATAGGTAGTAGGAGTCACACAGAGACGAGAGAGATGAGACAAGAGACGCGAGAGAGAAGTAAAGAGAGGAGATGCTGACAGACAGAAGGAAAGAACAAGAGAGAAACAGAGTCAGACGTGCACCCCTCCAGCACCTGTTCCAGAGGTGAGAGGTCCTGTTTGAGTCCATCCAGTCTCTCCAGCAGCTGCCTCTCCTTCAGCAGGTGGTGGTCAGGCAGGTGGAGGGCCGTGTGGAGCAGCTGCACCATGTGCTTCATGTCCTCCACGTCCACCACATGCTCACTGGACACACTGGACGCCTCTGGACACACAACATGGGTGGAATTCATTACAACACAGTCACTCTGGGATCTCATTATTACACTTTGGGAACATGCATCACTATTCCACCAATTCCACCCCACCACACTGGAGGTTGATAATGACGATGAGGAGGATGAGGAGGAGGAGGATCATGCTGATACTCAAGTGACTAATGATGTTTCTTTTTAGAATTACTGATAAAGATCCATTGATATCTCATCATCATCCTCTGTAGCTGTGTGACTGTGGTCCTCTGTAGCTGTGTGACTGTGGTCCTCTGTAGCTGTGTGACTGTGGTCCTCTGTAGCTGTGTGACTGTGGTCCTCTGTAGCTGTGTGACTGTGGTCCTCTGTAGCTGTGTGACTGTGGTCCTCTGTAGCTGTGTGACTGTGGTCCTCTGTAGCTGTGTGACTGTGGTCCTCTGTAGCTGTGTGACTGTGGTCCTCTGTAGCTGTGTGACTGTGGTCCTCTGTAGCTGTGTGACTGTGGTCCTCTGTAGCTGTGTGACTGTGGTCCTCTGTAGCTCAGTTGGTAGAGCATGTTGCCTGCTACGCCAGGATAGTGGGTTCGATTCTCGGGACCAACCATACTTAAAATGTAAACATGCACGACTAAGTCGTTTCAGAATTAAAGTGGCTGCTAAATGGCATTTATTATTATATCATCATCTCTTAAACTGTTTAAACTTCCTATGTTTTGGGAAAGAGTTGTTTTACCTCTTTCAGGGGAGTGGATGTTGTATACAGCATCATTGATGAGGAGCTGGAAGTCTTTGTCCAGGAGATTGTCTATAGAGGTGGTGTTAGCTACCCGTGCACCATCTGTAGGAGACAGGAGGATAATAGATGGATATAGTGTCTATAGAGGTGGTGTTAGCTACCCGTGCACCATCTGTAGGAGACAGGAGGATAATAGATGGATATAGTGTCTATAGAGGTGGTGTTAGCTACCCGCGCACCATCTGTAGGAGACAGGAGGATAATAGATGGATATAGTGTCTATAGAGGTGGTGTTAGCTACCCGCGCACCATCTGTAGCAGACAGGAGGATAATAGATGGATATAGTGTCTATAGAGGTGGTGTTAGCTACCCGTGCACCATCTGTAGGAGACAGGAGGATAATAGATGGATATAGTGTCTATAGAGGTGGTGTTAGCTACCCGCGCACCATCTGTAGGAGACAGGAGGATAGTAGATGGATATAGTGTCTATAGAGGTGGTGTTAGCTACCCGCGCACCATCTGTAGGAGACAGGAGGATAATAGATGGATATAGTGTCTATAGAGGTGGTGTTAGCTACCCGTGCACCATCTGTAGGAGACAGGAGGATAATAGATGGATATAGTGTCTATAGAGGTGGTGTTAGCTACCAGTGCACCATCTGTAGGAGACAGGAGGATAATAGATGGATATAGTGTCTATAGAGGTGGTGTTAGCTACCCGCGCACCATCTGTAGGAGACAGGAGGATAATAGATGGATATAGTGTCTATAGAGGTGGTGTTAGCTACCCGCACACCATCTGTAGGAGACAGGAGGATAATAGATGGATATAGTGTCTATAGAGGTGGTGTTAGCTACCCGCGCACCATCTGTAGGAGACAGGAGGATAATAGATGGATATAGTGTCTATAGAGGTGGTGTTAGCTACCCGCGCACCATCTGTAGGAGACAGGAGGATAATAGATGGATATAGTGTCTATAGAGGTGGTGTTAGCTACCCGCGCACCATCTGTAGGGGACAGGAGGATAATAGATGGATATAGTGTCTATAGAGGTGGTGTTAGCTACCCGTGCACCATCTGTAGGGGACAGGAGGATAATAGATGGATATAGTGTCTATAGAGGTGGTGTTAGCTACCCGCGCACCATCTGTAGGGGACAGGAGGATAATAGATGGATATAGTGTCTATAGAGGTGGTGTTAGCTACCCGTGCACCATCTGTAGGAGACAGGAGGATAATAGATGGATATAGTGTCTATAGAGGTGGTGTTAGCTACCCGTGCACCATCTGTAGGAGACAGGAGGATAATAGATGGATATAGTGTCTATAGAGGTGGTGTTAGCTACCAGTGCACCATCTGTAGGAGACAGGAGGATAATAGATGGATATAGTGTCTATAGAGGTGGTGTTAGCTACCCGTGCACCATCTGTAGGGGACAGGAGGATAATAGATGGATATAGTGTCTATAGAGGTGGTGTTAGCTACCCGTGCACCATCTGTAGGAGACAGGAGGATAATAGATGGATATAGTGTCTATAGAGGTGGTGTTAGCTACCCGTGCACCATCTGTAGGGGACAGGAGGATAATAGATGGATATAGTGTCTATAGAGGTGGTGTTAGCTACCCGCGCACCATCTGTAGGGGACAGGAGGATAATAGATGGATATAGTGTCTATAGAGGTGGTGTTAGCTACCAGTGCACCATCTGTAGGAGACAGGAGGATAATAGATGGATATAGTGTCTATAGAGGTGGTGTTAGCTACCCGTGCACCATCTGTAGGAGACAGGAGGATAATAGATGGATATAGTGTCTATAGAGGTGGTGTTAGCTACCCGCGCACCATCTGTAGGAGACAGGAGGATAATAGATGGATATAGTGTCTATAGAGGTGGTGTTAGCTACCCGTGCACCATCTGTAGGAGACGGGAGGATAATAGATGGATATAGTGTCTATAGAGGTGGTGTTAGCTACCCGCGCACCATCTGTAGGAGACAGGAGGATAATAGATGGATATAGTGTCTATAGAGGTGGTGTTAGCTACCCGTGCACCATCTGTAGAGGACAGGAGGATAATAGATGGATATAGTGTCTATAGAGGTGGTGTTAGCTACCCGCGCACCATCTGTAGGAGACAGGAGGATAATAGATGGATATAGTGTCTATAGAGGTGGTGTTAGCTACCCGCGCACCATCTGTAGGAGACAGGAGGATAATAGATGGATATAGTGTCTATAGAGGTGGTGTTAGCTACCCGCGCACCATCTGTAGGAGACAGGAGGATAATAGATGGATATAGTGTCTATAGAGGTGGTGTTAGCTACCCGCGCACCATCTGTAGAGGACAGGAGGATAATAGATGGATATAGTGTCTGTGTACATGACAGACAGTGGCCCATATTCATAAAGTATCTCAGAATAGGCGTGCTGATCTAGGATCAGTTCTGCCCTGTCCATTAAATCATATTCATTATTATCTAAAAGGCAGAACTGCTCCTACTCTAAAATGCTTTATGAATACGGGAAAATGTTTGCATTTGTGTGTGTGTACAACATGTGTGTGTGTGTGTACAACATATTTGTGTGTGTGCGTGTACAACATATTTGTGTGTGTGTCCTACCCTTGGTGAGCACAGAGGCAGAGGTGACTCCTGGGTCTTCTCTCTGCAGGTCGTGGATGAGGTCTCCTACTGTCATTAACATGGGCCTGAGGAAGAACAGACAGCTCTCCTGCCTGGAGGGTAGTGGCACAGCCAGCACCGGACGTCCATGTTTATACTGCAACACCACATCTAGACCGCAGACAGAGAAAAACACCGGGGAAAATGGGCAGTTAATGACCTTGTGTTTAAAATACAGTGCAGCTCATTCTCACCGTTTGAAATAACTGAGCTCATTGCATCCAACAATATATGGATTGTCTCTGCGTTTATTCATAGTGATATGAACAGTCTACCAAAGATTACAATTCTAAAGCCATTCATCATAGGCTGGCACTTTAGAATAAAGAACTGCACTGTGTGTAAAGTCAAGGCAGCCAGAGTAATACATTCATTGTAGAAAGGTGCACTGTAATGCCAGTATCGTACCACTAGAGGGTGCTACAGTACTGCAGAAGACCACTTGGGGAGGACATCGCCACTGTGGCTGTCTGGGATGGATCTGAAATGAGAGAGAGCACATTACAGAAGGGATTTATTTGACCTTTATTTTAAACAGGGAGTCCCATTCAGACCAAGGTCTCTTTCAGAAGGAACCATGCGTACACAATTTACAAAATACAAATACTGTACATTTAAGAAACACAAATAACATTAAAATCAGCAAATAGGTCTCCAATCAACATTATGAACAGCCCGAGAGGCACCAGAACATACTGTTACAAGGAACTCTGCGGATTGTCCCATACATGGGCGGCAAAGCAACTAAAAACAGACTGTCTTAGTGGCTTATCAGCTCAAAATCATCAGTATCAACAGAATCCCTCCCTTGGCAAACGATCACGCTGCCAAAGACAGAAAGACAAACATTTGAAGTTCTACATGATAAAAATGAGAGTCAGAAAACGACCAGCTTCTATTCTACGTGACATCTTTGTTTTGCCAGGGCATGTCTTGATTATCATTTTAAATGTAGCCAGTCATTGCAATAGTCATTTTACTGAGATACTGTGTGATATAAACATTGAGATAAGGACATATTTCCAGAATCTAATTTCCAAGAAACTGTATCATCATTATATTACCGCAGCCTATCTTGCTACATCACCCCCCGTGAACCCCAGATATACCTTACAGCCGACAGATTTGTTCTGCTGACTACACCATGTCAACGTTTCTGCTGATGCAACATTTCTCCATTTGTATTCAATACCTTCTAGGCCTGGATGGAAGATGGAAAACCATTCCGTGTTAATATTCACAATCATATCCCTCCCACCATCCCTATCCAATTTCACTGAGGTAAAGGCTGGCTCTCACCAATCTCCACATGACATGAAGCCACAGAGACTTAGCCTGGCTAAACCAGACTGAATGCTGATGCTTGAATACCTGAAAATAGACAGAAAATGGTGCTGAAAGCCTCTAGGTTTCCATATCAACATCAGATTGATCCCCTTCTAATCCCGTGCTGAGTAATACAATGATTTGGGGTATTAGGTTTAATGGTTGGGAATACGTTGCTGGCACTGCCCCTGGAAGTAATGAAAGGAGCTGGTAAGATAAGAACGTAGAGTAATAGCTGTGAAAATGTGTGTGTGTGTGTGTGTGTGTATATATATCATATGTATGTGTGTGTGTAAAGAGATTTTGAATAGTGCTACAATTATACCAACACAATTCCCAATAAGTCTTGTGATGCCTTATGCATGCATTCTGCCACTATTAAACACATGCTCACACGCACAACCACAGTGGGTAAAGATACACGGTCGTGTTAAATGTGAGAAATAAATCAGGGTTTTAGGTCATAACTGTTGAATTAATGATGTGCTTGCTACAGAACATTACCCCCATCCACACCATTAAAATGGAAATGACTCCACCCGGTAAGAAGAGGACTTGGAGGGTTTGCCAACGATGCCTAGTGAACACTACAGCAGCTTCTGGCCAGCAACACCAAGTCAGGCCCCTTGTATTGGAAGACTATAAAGCGTGTGGCTGCAGTGAGTGACTTTAAAGTGATCAAATGCCAAAAGACTATTGAAAATATAAAGCATTCCTTTCTGATGGCATTAGAAGCCTACTGTGACATCGTGACTTTAAAGTGATCAAATGTCAATATCTACTCAACTAAATGTAGACTACTTTCTGACCCCAAGTAAAGGTCAGTATTAGGAGCTTAAGAGTGAAAAAATAGATTTCTTCAAAATGGATTCCTTCTCCTGTAGAATAACAGTTGAATAGAAAAGGAGTCTGGGTGGTTGAATGAATCTGTGAGTCTCTGTCCCAGCGGCAGTGACATCCAGGGACCTGACAGCCACCTGACAGAGTGGGTGTGAGTGCGTATCTGACAGCCACTCCTCTTCGACCTTCCAGTCTGTAGCCTGGGCTGTCAGCCAATCAATATCAAGTTAAAGAAGCGGAGTGCTGGAGCCATCCGTACACGGCTATAGCTACAGGAGACACCACACAAAGGACAGGGGATACGGTCAGAGGGATGGGAGCAGTGGTGACCCGTCATTAGAGACCCACCTGTTTTGAGACCCACAATTTAGCAAAAAAATAGTTTTTTGGGGTGGGCTTGCCTGTTTTGCATGTTATTTTGGCATTAATACATGTTTCATATCAGTTTGCAAACAATGTATATTATATTCCAGGCTGTCAGGTCCCTGGATGTCACTGCCGCTGGGACAGAGACTCACCGATTCATTCAACCACCCAGACTCCTTTTCTATTCAACTGTTATTATTCAACTGTGCGCACACACACAATGTTTGTACGTAGTCTTTATTAACTCAATGATGATATATATATATATACACATATCATCATTGAGTTAATAAAGACTACATACAAACATGGTCTCTTTTTTGTTTTCTTGAGTAATGCAGCTCCACAAAGGCTTCTCAACAGTTTTTACCCCCAAGTCATAAGACTTCTGAACAGGTAATCAAATGGCTACCCGGACTATTTGCATTGTGTTCACTGTAAGGTCTACACCTGTTGTATTCGGCGCATGTGACAAATAAACTTTGATTTGATTTCAGCCTTGCTCAGCGCTTTCTGTGGTGGTGGGGCAAGCCAGCAGAAAATACGAAGCATTCCACCGTGATTGGCTGAGTATTCTGTCACTGTGTGTGTAAAGAGATTTTGTATAGTGCTACAATTATACCAACACAACTCCCAATAAGTCTTGTGATGCCTTAGGCATGCATTCTGCCACTATGAAACACATGCTCACACGCACAACCACAGTGAGTAAAGATACATGGTCGTGTTAAATGTGAGACGTGAATCAGGGTTTTAGGTCATAACTGTTGAATTAATGATGTGCTCTCTTTTTTGTTTTCTTGAGTAATGCAGCGCCACAATGCAGGTATTTCAGCCTTGCTCAGTGCTTTCTGTGGTGGTGGGGCAAGCGAGCAGAAAATACAGAGCGTTGCGCCGTGATTGGCTCAGTGTTCTGTCACTCATGGGGTCACTACGTCACCACCAAGTCCAAGGGTAGAGCTAGAAAATTCAAGCCCCTTGGGTGCGGCCATAGAGTTACATTAGAAGTGCCCATCCAAGAAGGCTCAAGGTCATTTGCTACAGATACAATGACATCAAATCATGTTATATGTACAGTAGCTTTGATTGGACTGATCATGTCAACATCATACTTTCAAAATCTTAGCTAGCAGTCATCATCATGAATCAAGTCTACTGGCCATTCCTTTTAAAATCTTATCATAAGAAAATAAATAATGAAGAGAAATTATAGATAAAAACGTATCGGTGCTCATTGGCCATAAACACAACAAGTTGGAAATCGCAAATTCAACAATGAGTGGTTTGGAAGGAATCAGTGGCTAACTGCAAGCATTGCAAAGCAAACACTAGCCTGCTAATCAGTGGAATGACTGTGTGGTCCAAGTTCTGGGATTAAGGGGCTCTTTTCCAAGTTTAAAATGATAAACATTCAACATTGGCCATGCTGTCAATGAAGCATGATTTGTGTTGCACTCAAAACAACTTAACTCGGAACTGCGAAAACTTGACTTCAGTGAGTTCAAGACAACTGGGAAGTCGTGAATAAATGAGCTTCGACTGGGAAAATACATTTTCAACGATCATCCAACTCGGAATTGTAAACCTGGCCTCTTTCTAGAGCTACGACCTGAAGAGCAACGACGCAGCGGAGGACCACTGCGGTGCCTTCCTGTTCAAGTGAGCACAAGAAGGTGAGTCCAAAAATGTATTGTATGCTGCTGCATAAATGATGTAATATTCCAGGGAGATAAGTATACTGTAGCTAAGAAAGTAATACTAAGTGTATGTTGTTTAGTAATCTGTTAATAGCCCATGTACCTCACCCTAATAATTTGGTATTTTTACCCCTATTAATTTCATCTACTGTTCAGACTTGGTGGTGCACATATAGCCTATAACCTGTTTTAGAGAAATGTAATCATCGAATATTCTAAGAGCTTTCATTTTCTGCTTATATGCCCCTTTATTTATCCTACGGTTCTGACTTGGTGTACAGGGAGAACACTGTAAGAACAGTCCATGTTCTGAATTCTCTCGCTGTACATTTCAAAAGTGGTAAACAAATAGTTGTATTGACTACGTCCGTCGTAGCTCGCTCATTAATGTCTTAATCGAAATTACAGATGGCCTCTTATCCGCTCATTGTTCCCTTATGCCATAGTTTGTACATCTCAATTGTCATTAGAAACCACATTTGTTTAAGCAAGTCAGCCATACAAGCTATGTTTTGTTTTTTTAAAGGCAGTAAATGAGGCTGAATGAACTGTTTCGCTGCCAGACAAGGCTCCGCTGATAGCCAGGTGTAGCAGTGGTAAGATGTTGGGACTGCTGTTGGGATAGCTTGATGTATTCCCTAACAGTTTGTGGGCACTGTTGGTCACCGTTATAGTGTAATGAATGTATTGTTTAGTGTTGTGAAGTGGCTTTGCTGGGAGCATCCCACTCTACATTTTTTTGCCCCACCAAGATTTACATGCTAAAATCACCACTGGATGGGAGATCTATAGACTTACACATCAGTGGTTAAGAGTAAGAAGACAGGAAACACTGATAAGAGACGAGAGATGGGGCAGGCTCCAGCAATAAGCAGGGTAGGTTACTTTCTTAATGTAACCCGCTATAGTTACCAGGGCTCGGGAAGATACCAATATCGCAAAGGTCCTTTAAAAACCTGCTGCATGTAAAATGGTGTGTGCTATTGCTTGGTGTAAAATAAATAAATGTGACTCTGGATGACAACATAGTGATGTTTCTTTCCAACATTAGGGCTCTTTTCCTAAATAAGTTAAATCCACTTTGTGTTCGGTTTCCTTGCCGTGATACTAACGAGTATCGCGATACTGGTATTGTCCCGGCCCTACTAGTTAACTGTCCAAAATTGTAATCGGTAATGTAATCCAATTTAATAATTGGAATCAATCAGTAAACAATGGTTTCAGTAGGAACTCTACTGGCTGTTAGTTGAAACTCATCATCTTGCGTCTAGGGATGGGCATGTGTAATTGAGTACTTGAACAGAAGAGCTAGCAATTTTATAACTACTTTCCTGCAATTCTACACATTCTGCCATAGGGTGGAAGCAAATGCTTGCCGTTTTTAATATGACAACTGATGATCAAACGGGCTCCCCCGGTCGGTTATTCCACCTTGCTTACTACAAGTTTAGATAGCTGGCCACTAGACTAATTTACCAATCTTTAAAAAATTATAAACAAATACAGCTGACATGGACTAATTAAGTGACAGCTGATGCACATCCAAATTTCAAAATGCACCTTCTGTATTCTACTATTCTGACTCTCAACAGTAAGTTGAGACCCCAACTGAGTTCCAAAATGTAAAAAGGTAGATATAAAATGGGCTGCCAGTTGCCCATCCCTATCCCTGGCCTGAGCTATAAACCCCCTAAACATAGTTCCACACTGAAAATATGCAAAAACTGTTTGATAAAGACAAAGAGCATATTTTCTTCAGAATCATTCTTTATTTAACCCTTATTTTACCAGGTAAGTTGACTGAGAACACTTTCTCATTTACAGCAACGACCTGGGGAATAGTTACAGGGGAGAGGAGTGGGGATGAATGAGCCAATTGTAAACTGGGGATAATTAGGTGACGTCCCATTAACGTCCCATTCCGAAAAAACTGCACCCTACACCGGGTAAGCGTATACTTACTCTCCAAACAGATGTCGTTGTTATGGCTGTCCTCGCTGACAGAAGGTGTGGACCAAAACGCAGAGTGGTTAGTGTTCATTCTTTTAATGAAAGTCAACAAAACACTTCAAAATACAAAAACAACCAACGTGACAAAACCGAAACCGTCCTGTGTGGCAACAAAACCTCCACAGGAACAAACACCCACAAAACACAAGTGAAACCCTGGCTGCCTAAGTATGATTCTCAATCAGGGACAACGATTGACAGCTGTCTCTGATTGAGAATCATACCAGGCCGAACACAAAATCCCAACATAGAAAATCAACCATAGACAACCCACCCAACTCACGCCCTGACCAACTAAAATAAATACAAAACAAAGGAAAACAGGTCAGGAACGTGACAGTCGTGGCCATAACTCATCACCATGCAGTGTTCAATGTGGAATTGTTCATCCATTTTGAACATCCCAAAGAAGCAGGCAGAATAAACTAAATTCGAGCCCAGGTTCTGTCGCAGCCGGCCGCGACCGGGAGATCCATGGGGCGATGCACAATTGGCCCAGCGTCGTCTGGGTTAGGGAGGGTTTGGCTGGTAGGGATATCCTTGTCTCATCGCGCACTAGCGACTCCTGTGGCGGGCCGGGCGCAGTGCACGCTGACCAGGTCGCTAGGTTTGGTGCGGCTGGCTTCCGGGTTGGATGTGCTGTGTTAAGAAGCAGTGCGGCTTGGTTGGGTTGTGTTTCGGAGGACGCATGGCTTTCGACCTTCGTCTCTCCCGAGCCCGTATGGGAGTTGTAGCGATGACACAAGACAGTAACTACTAACAATTGGATACCACGAAATTGGGGAGAAAAAGGGGGTAAAAAAAAATAATAATCTGTATATGAAAAAGACAGATTTCAACTGTCCAAATTGAGCCCCGTTTTAAATGATCACAGAGAATAACTGTACCAGGCACGAGATGTGTATCATTCACACTGGCAACTATTGTTATTTGGAAAAATATTATGTTCCATTTTATTCTGTTGTTTTATTCATAATGTCTTTTTTTACTATAAAATAGTTGTGTCTTGACTGTGGTAAGGGCTCAAGAAATAAGGGCGTCTTGTCTGCTAAATTAACAAAACAAGGCTCTGCCATTGCACAGCCATAGGTGTCTACAAGCTCCACTGTGTTCCAGGCCACTGTGTTCCACGATATAATATAACCAGTTGATATTACAGATTCAATAAATTAATCTTAAATGGCACTTGTTTTTTTTTAAATGACTGAATATTCAGTATATGGGGCAATTTAGCAATTAGGATTTGTTATCTGTAATGGTTATGATAAATGAGGCACTATTGTGATCTGTTGGAATATATGTAAATGCACACATTATTTACTCCAGTGCGGGCATTGTGTTCTAAAAATACTCAAACGGTCACATTGTGCATTCAGTCAAGCACCAGTGGCCACAGCCGCAATTCAGAGGCAAAATATTCCCTCCCTTTTATCGTTCTCATTAGTGAAATGCTTTTTGTGGTGACGGGGACTGGAGAGGCATTTGAGCACTTTGACGTTTGTTTGTGTGTTTGTGTGTGCGCGCGTGTGTGACCGTGGTGTGTGTGTGTGTGTCAGCACATTTGTTTGTCTACGCTTGTGTGTATGCATGTGTGCGTTTGTCTGTTGTGAGTGCGTTTTATGGATATGAAAATTGCACGGCTAAGGAGCCGAGCGTCAAACTCAGAGGCCGAGGTCATCTATCTCTGGGGTGAAGATGCGCCGTGCATCGGGACATACCGCTGACGACAGCTAATTCAACACCTGGAAATCTGTAAGCAGTCGGGTTCAATGCCGTGTTGCACCGTTCCCATCATACAAAACATACAATGGGAGATGACTGTCATGGTGGAACAGGAACACACTCAGAGCTATAGAATGAATACCGTAATACAGTATTCCCTTCATATATCAGTTGGGTGACAACGTATCGGCCTTCACTAAGAGCTATAGGATGAATAATCCTGCACGTTTCCTACTTCCCAGCCAAGCACCTGGGGGTTTAGATGAGCTACTCATTTAGCCCTCAGCCAGACACGGGTCGAGTCAAGTGCAATTCAAACAAGAGGGACGACTCCATCAGCATCACCAGCGGCGTTCAATTAGACGTGCACTCTTCCCCGCATCTCGCTGCCTGTGAAATCAAAACACACAAATCCCCCCCCCCCCCCTGCCGCCCTCATCCAATCAGTATGCACGGTGTTGAGGTAACTGCTGCAGCCACAACGCCCCGGCCCGCCGGTGACATTCACACATTTTGTGACTCCTTCAAGGAACAGAGGCTAGTAGCTACAGCTGATATTTCTCAACTTCTCTTCCTTCATCTCTCATTTCTTATCTCCAAATGTCATTTTCCATATCTCAAAACAATAGACTGCATGATGGAACAGATTCCACCCCAGAGGAACTATATTCATTTTGAGTGGTTTGTTCTCAGAGTCAGACACAGCACAGTGGCATCATGATTAACTGTCCTCTCCTCCTTCACCTGTATACGGTCAACCAGGAGTTCAAAGTGATATGCTCTGTTTCACCACTATCAGTTTGGAGTCCAGACCAGAAATATAGTTGCTTTTCAGAGGGTCAGTACAGCTGCAGCTTGGTGATAAACTGTCCTTTCCTCCTTAGTAAGGTGGAGCAGCCATAGCCAGTAGTGTTCATCAGGGGACATCATGGTGATTGATTGGTGACAGTCACAGGCTGGCTGGTTAATTTCTCTAGTGGCCGGCCGCCTAGAGCCCAGCACCTAGGCAGGCAGGAAGGCAGGCAAACCGGCAGGCAGGCAGGCAAACAGGCAGGCAAAATGGCAGGACCAGACCCAGTTATTATGGCTCCTGTCACAGGCTGAGCTATGGCCCCTCATGGGGGCCCTGTTTCAGTACCCACCACCCACTATACCACGACCCAGGGTTCCAACACCATCTCATGCTGAATGGTCCCTTTGCCACTTTCCCCCAATAGGCACTCCTGTAGATCTGAACGTCTCTGATGGGTGCAAGCAACATACCAACCTATCAGAAGGAATGGTTGAGCAATTGCATTTGGCTTAAACCTATCAAATCCTTTCTCATCTCCAGGAGTGTCTAAGGACTAGGGGCTTTGTGTTTGAGTTGGAATTCAGCACCAACAGACCAATAGTGTGGCCAGTCTGGGTCCACCTCACACCCACCCAGCTCTGACAAATCCTCTCTCATTTACAAGAGTGTCTAGGTGGTACAGTACGAGGGGCTATGGGGCGATCTGTACTGGAATTTAGCACCAACCAATGGCGTGGCCAGTCTGGGTCCACCCAGCCCTGGCTGACTGACCAGAAGAGGAGGAGTTATCCATGCAGCTGGACATGGCCCGGGAAAAAAAGACTATCTGGCAGCAGGTAGCCTAGCGGTTAGAGCGTTGGGCCAGTAACCAAAAGGTTGCTAGTTCTAGGGCTGAACCCATTTAGATGACTGGTCGATAGGCTGTTGGTCGAACAAGATTTCTTTAGTAGATTAGTAACACACAACAACAAAAAATATGATTGGCGCCTATCTGAGTGGACTGATCCATTGTGGAGGCCGTGGGGAAGGCAGTCCATCACTAAGACGTGCTACTGAAATTGTATATGGTTATATTAAGAACAATTGTGCAACACAAATAAAAATAATAGAATTTTATAACAAATGCGCTTTCTCCCCCGTTAGACAGGGGTTGCTGTTCCCGGTTCAGAGTGCGCTGTTTAATTGCCGCCTTTTTCTAGACCATGTTGCTATGTGCATCATAGAAAAGTTTGTCTCAAATTGTGAGCAAATGTGTTTACTTCTCTGTTAGTGAGCAGTTCTCCTTTGCCAAGATAATCCATCCACCTGACAGGTGTGGCATATGAAGAAGCTGAATAAGCAGCTCCTTGTGCTGAGGATAATAAATGTGCAGTTTTGTCACACAACACAATGCCACAGACGTCTCAAGTTGAGGTTCAGTACAGCAGCAATTGGCATGCTGACTGCAGGAATGTCTACCAGAGTTGTTGCCAGAGAATTCAATGTTCATTTCTCTACCATAAGCCACCTCTAATGTCATTTTAGAGAATTTGGCAGTACGTCCAACCGGCCTCACAACCGCAGACTACGTGTTATAAAAAATAAAAAAAACTTCATTTAATTAGGTAAGTCAGTTAAGAAATTAAAATCTTATTTACAATGACAGCCTACCCCTGCCAAACCCAGACAATGCTGGGCCAATTGCGCCGCCCGATGGGACTCCCAATCACAGCCGGATGTGATTCAGCCTGGATTTGAACCAGGGACTGTAGTGATGCCTCTTGCACGGAGATGCAGTGCCTTACACCGCTGTGCCACTCGGGAGCCTCATGTGTAAGGCGTGGGGTGGGCGAGCGGTTTGCTGATGTCAACGTTGTGAATAGAGTGCCCCAATGGTGGCGATGGGGTTCTGGTCTGGGCAGGGATAAGCAATTTGAACGCAGAGATAAGGCCCATTGTCGTCCCATTCATCCGCTCCCATCACCTCATGTTTCAGCAGGATAATACACGGCACGCAAGGATCTGTACACAAATCTTGAAAGCTGAAAATGTCCCAGTTCTTCCATGGCCTGGGTACTCACCAGACATGTCACCCATTGAGCATGTTTGGGATGGTCTGGATCGACAGCGTGTTTCAGTTCCCACCAATATCAAGTAGAGGTTGACCGATTAATTGGCATGGCCGATTAATTAGGGCCGATTTCAAGTTTTCATAACAATTGGTAATCGGCATTTTTGGACGCCGATTATGGCCGATTACATTGCATTCCACGAGGAAACTGCGCGGCAGGCTGACTACCTGTTACGCGAGTGCAGTAAGGAGCCACGGTAAGTTGCTAGCTTATCTTATAAAAAACAATCAATCTTCACATAACTACACATAGTTGATGATATTACTAGGTTAACTAGCATGTCCTGCGTTGCATATAATCAATGCGGTGCCTGTTAATTTATCATCGAATCACAGCCTACTTCGCCAAACGGGTGATGATTTAACAAAAGCACATTCGTGAAAAAAGCACAATCGTTGCACGAATGGTCCTAACCATAAACATCTTTTGCCTTTCTTAAAATCAATACACAGAAGTATATATTTTTTAAACCTGCATATTTAGTTAAAATAAATTCATGTTAGCAGGCAATATTAACTAGGGAATTTGTGTCACTTCTCTTGCGTTCATTGCATGCAGAGTCAGGGTATATGCAACAGTTTGGGCCGGCAGGCTCGTTGCGAACTAATTTGCCAGAATTGTACATAATTATGACATAATATTGAAGGTTGTGCAATGTAACAGCAATATTTAGACTTAGGGTTGCCACCTGTTTGATAAAATACGGAATGGTTCCGTATTTCAATGAAAGAATAAACATTTTGTTTTTCCGAAATGATAGTTTCCGGATTTGACCATATTAATGACCAAAGGCTCGTATTTCTGTGTTTATTATATTATAATTAAGTATGATTTGATAGAGCAGTCTGACTGAGCGGTGGTAGGCAGCAGCAGGCTCGTAAGCGTTCATTCAAACTTTACTGCGTTTGCCAGCAGCTCTTAGTAATGCTTGATCACAGCGCTGTTTATGACTTCAAGCCTATCAACTCCTGAGATTAGGCCAGCAATACTAAAGTGCCTATTAGAACATCCAATATTAGAACATCCAATAGACAAAGGTATATGAAATACAAACTGTACAGAGAGAAATAGTCGACGCGTCATAATTCCTATTGTTACGAATCCCGCCGAGGATGGTGCCTCTTCCCGTTCGGGCGGCGCTCGGCGTCTCCGGCCTACTAGCTACCACCGATCCCCTTTTCTGTTTTCATTTAGGTTTGTCTAATTGGTTACACCTGTTTTGTGTTTAGGGTTAGTGTGTTATTTAAACCCAGTTGGCCCGCCGACTTTTGTGCGGGCTTGTTATTCTGTTTTTGTGGTGGTGATTTAATTAGTGGATTCTGTCCTAATTTATGTTGGACTGTATTTTTTGACGTGCCCTTTGTTGTGTGGCGTAGCCGTCTCATAGATTATTTCTGGTTGAAATAATAAATATCCACTTGCTCGGAACTACCCTGCTCTCTGCACCTGACTCCTTCATTTCACCATTGGAATTGTGACACCTATAATAACTGCAACCTAATATTTCTTTACTGGGAATAGTGTAGAACTGAGAATATTGAACCACCAGCTTTCATATGTTCTAAGCAAGGAACTTAAACGTTAGCTTTTTTACATGGCGCATACTGCACTTTTACAAAAAACATTTTAATTTCATTACACTGTACAGGTTAGACATTTGCACGTGTGAAACAGGACAAATACAAGCAGCCCCTATTTGACCTTCTGAATGGTTCCCATGTAATAAACAGTTCTAGGAGCCAGGGATGAAAAACAGAGGGATGGAGAAACCAAATTACCGGCTGCTGTCATGAGCTCAGGCTGCACTGTACCATGAAAGTGATTTGCGTCAAGGCATTTATCTTCTCGCTTTCCTTTCGACAACGTTCTCTTAGAGAGAAAAAGAGGGAGGGAGAGCGAAAGAGAGTGGGGAGAGAGAGGGGGGGAGGGGACAACAATTGGAAATGCAGCTGTGAGAACATGGAGAGAGAGAGGGAGCAGAAATATGGAGAGAGAAGGAGAGTGAGCAACGATTGGAAAGACAGCTGAGTGAGAACATGGAGAGGGAGAGAGAAGAAAGACTAAAACATAAGGAAAAAGGGAAAGGCAGCATGCAGAGAGAGGGTGGTGAGAGAGGCGGATGTAACAGTCAGGCAGGTTGGATGAGTATAGGACGTCCTCCCCATGACAGCTCTCCAAACCGGTGTTCTGCACGCGTCAGGGGACTTGGTGATAAAGCAAAAATGATAGAGAGCTGGAACGTGAAGAGTTTTTATTCCTCTACGTACTGCAACAGACATATTACATATTGGTCTGAATTCTGTTTTGATACTGTTTGGAGCAGTTCATTGTTTTGAATGACTCTTTATAGGGAGGTTACTGTTAAGACAACAGACTGAGGTAGCTAAGGGTCAGCTGCTGTATTCAAGTCCTAGTTGAAATGCAGAGTAGATTAACATGCGTGTGTCAGGAATAGAAGTGTGGGTAAGTGGGTAGTAGATATCTAGGCCTAGCTACCTGCCAGTTAAGTGGGTTTCGTAACAACTCACCACACAATCATATTGATCAGCAATCACTAGCCGGCTACTCAACCCTGCACCTTAGGGGAAGCTGCCCTATATACAGAGACATGGAATCACTGGCCACTTTAATAATGTAACATACTGCGTTACTCATCTCATACGTAAATACTGTATTCTATTCTACTGTATTTAGTCAATGCCACTCCGACATTGCTCGTCCTGACATTTATATATTTCTTAATTCCATACTTTTACTTTTAGATGTGTGTATTGTTAGATACTACTGTACTGTTGGAACTAGGAACACAAGCATTTCGCTACATCCGTAATAACATCCGCTAAATATGTATGTGACCAATAAACTTGATTTGATTTTGACAGTGTCACTGTCAATTGCTTCCCAAAAGAGATTGAAAAACTGAAGAGAATCCACCTTTTTGTTTTTCACAAATAGATATTCTTTCAGGAGATTCCTCTTAAAATATGTAACTGCACATTGGATGGCCAGTGGCCTGCCTCTTACAATGACAGTTACAGGCAGAAAATGACAAGCACTTTTCTTGCTTGTCAGGTTCCTTCCTTGAGTATTACGAGGTATATTCAGACTGTCAGTTGGTAGCATGGCATATGAGAGCAGAAAATAACCGTTGTAGAACAGTGTGCATACTTGTCGCATAATCTGCCTACGTTCCAAGATCTTCAATTAAACATTTTAGATTAATTCTAAAACGTATATGCAGATTACACTATTTATCACGCTTGGCAGAAAAAGGTTCCATTCTAATAGAGCAACTGAACCAGCTATGTTTTTTAACTCCTTAGTTAAAGGCCTAAACAATGATAGCAGGTTGACCCCACAAACCCGCCAACCTGCATAGCAGTGGAGGCTGCTGAGGGGAGGACGGCTCATAGTAATGGCTGGAATGGATTCGATGGAATGGAAACCACATGTTTGATACCATTCCAGGCATTATTATGAGCCGTCCTCCCCTCAGCAGCCTCCACTGCTATGCAGTGGAGAGCACCAACCAACCAGCCAATCAACCAACCAACCAGCCAATCAACCAACCAATCAACCAACCAGCCGACAGACAGAGTAACCAGACAGCAATCTGACACTGAGGCAATAAGACATTCTTCTCTGATGGGTGACAGTTTTGACAACTTTTGAAGAGAGAGTTTGTGAACTTCTATAACACAGGGTGATCTTGGAAGCTAGCCACCTATAGCTAGCAAGTTAGCAAACCAAATGTATAGCTGGAGCTCTGAGCTGGAGAAAATAGTTAGATAGTTAACTTAGGGTTAAGATATTTAGCGGGAAAACATTAGTAGTGAATCACCTCTCTTGTGCTGCTCAACAGGGAATTGTCACGTTCGCTCCGTGTGCCATTTGTAAACATACAATAGAAATGTTTTTAATTGGCGGTATTGAAAAGCATACCGTCGGTACGTCAAAATAACCCAGAGACACGGTATACCGTCCAAGACTACTTGACATGGCCTGAAAATAGAATGTTAATGTCACTACTGTTGTAATTACTAGTTGTTGTAGACTAACTATATCTGATCAAATCTTTAACACCAGTGTATCGTTCTGAAGGTTAGAATATGGATAGGTAAAACCCATTTTACACTTTGAATTTTAATTCCCTGAGGTAAAGAACTTCAAAAAGGCAGAAACATTTCCTTTCAACTCTTGAACTCCATTTGGGGGTAATGCATCTCAACTGAGCCTCTACTGGATACCACAGGACTGAAATCCTATGGAAACTGAGGCTCTACTGGATACCACAGGACTGAAATCCTATGGAAACTGAGCCTCTACTGGATACCACAGGACTGAAATCCTATGGAAACTGAGCCTCTACTGGATACCACAGGACTGAAATCCTATGGAAACTGAGCCTCTACTGGATACCACAGGACTGAAATCCTATGGAAACTGAGCCTCTACTGGATACCACAGGACTGAAATCCTATGGAAACTGAGCCTCTACTGGATACCACAGGACTGAAATCCTATGGAAACTGAGCCTCTACTGGATACCACAGGACTGAAATCCTATGGAAATTGAGCCCCTACTGGATACCACAGGACTGAAATCTTATGGAAAATGAGCCCCTACTGCACATATGTCAGAGTCAAGGCCCGCGGGCCACATCCGGCCCGCGAGAAGGTTTTTTACGGCCCCTGGGATGAACTTGATTTATTATTAGAACCGGCCCGCAGACCGCAGCAAGCCGGCAGCCCGCAGATCTTTTACACGCACCAATACTACATTTCCCACAATGCAACGGTGACGCACCGAGCAGTAGGCTGCTTCATTTCAATATTTATTGGCACAGCAGTCGTCAGCATCACAGTAAAATTAACTTTCAGATACCCATCAAAAATGGCAAAACGGAAGGTGGACACTGAGAACCGGGGGTTTCAAACAAGGTGGGAGTCGGAGTATATGTTCACGGAGGTAGCTGGAAAACCTGTGTGTCTTCTGTGTGGAGAAAGTGTGGCGGTACTGAAAGAGTATAATCTGAGACGACATTATGAAACGAAACACGCGGACAAAAACAAGAATATGGACATGGAACAAAGGCTACAAAAGGCAGAGGAATTAAAACGAGGCCTCAAATCTCGACAGGCTCTGTTCAAAAAAGCCAAATCACAAGGCCAGGCTGCTGTCAAGGCCAGTTTTATTTTGGCAGAAGAGATCGCTAAATCAGCCCGGCCATTTACGGAGGGGGATTTCATCAAAAACTGCATGATTAAAGTTTGTGACGAAGTTTGCCCAGAAAAAAGGCAACTCTTTTTAAATGTGAGTCTGAGCAGAAACACCATTGCCGAGAGAGTAGACCAGTTGTCCATCAATCTAAAAGAGCAGCTTGTGAAAAAGGGAAAAGATTTCATTGCATATTCCTTGGCTGTGGATGAGAGCACCGACATTTCTGACATTGCCCAGTTGTCAATTTTCATCCGCGGAGTGGACTCCAGCCTAAGCGTGACAGAGGAGTTTTTGGCTTTACGTCCTATGCATGGCACAACTACGGGGCATGATTTGTATGAAGAGGTGTCAAGATGTGTAAATGAGATGGAGCTGCCTTGGGAAAAACTCGTGGGTTTGACAACCGACGGAGCACCTGCGATGTGTGGACACAGGAGCGGACTGGTGGCGAAGATACGGGAAAAGATGCAAGAGGAAAACGCGACAGGTGAGCTGACAGCTTATCATTGTATCATACACCAGGAAGCGTTGTGCGGTAAAGCCTTGAAAATGGAGCATGTAATGAGCATCATCACGCGCACAGTTAACTTTATCAGAGCCAAAGGTTTGAATCACCGCCAGTTCAAGGCATTTCTGACGGAGTTAGAAACGGAGCATGGTGATTTGCCTTATCACACAGAGGTGCGATGGCTAAGCCAGGGAAAGGTGCTTCAAAGATGTTTCGAGCTTCGTGAGGAGATTTGTCTGTTCTTGGACAGCAAAGGGAAAGACACAACACAACTCCGAGACGAAATGTTTCTGTGTGAAATGGCTTTTCTGTGTGACATTACGAGTCATCTGAATGCAATGAACTTGCAGCTGCAGGGTCGGGATCATGTCATCTCTGATATGTACAGTACAGTGAAGGCATTTAAAACCAAACTGACTCTGTGGGAGACGCAGATGCGGAAAGAAAATTTGAGCCACTTTCCCAGCTGCCAGACCATGAAAGAGAAGCTCTCTACCAGTGCGTTCCCGAGCGCACAGTTGGCTGATAAAATAGGTATGCTTGCCGCTGACTTTCGACGCCGATTTGCTGACTTTGAAGCACAAAAAAGCAGGTTGGAACTGCTCGGTAACCCATTTGCTGTTGACGTGGAAAGCTCACCACCAAACCTCCAAATGGAGTTGATTGACCTCCAATGCAATGATGCACTGAGGGCAAAATATGCGGCAGTGGGTGCTGCGGAGTTCGCCCGTTTCCTCCCCGACACAATGCCCCAGCTGCGCATCCAGGCTGCTCAAACGTTGTCTATGTTTGGCAGCACATACCTGTGTGAACAACTGTTTTCTTTGATGAACCTGAACAAAACATCACACAGAAGTCGACTTACTGCTGAACACCTCCACTCAATTCTGAGGATTTCCTCAGCTCAGAGCCTTACCCCGAACATTGATGAACTTGTGGAAAAGATGGGACACCACCAAGTATCACCCTCAACCTCAAACAAGTGAACATTACTGTGCAATCACATATTTAGAGTTTTTACTCAGTTCAAGTTTAAAAGTTAAAGTTTAATATTTGTTTTCACTGCATGTTACTTCTCCTTAAACAAAGTGTTGTTTTTGATTAATAGATTTTTGCACTTTATTTTATTGTATTTCAATCCAATTATATTTTAAAAATATTTCAGTTGAGTGGATGATAGAAAATTGCTATTATTGTTTTTTTCTTTGAAGTAAATTTAGCCCACTTTTGCTAAAATAGAAAATATAGGCTACTGATGGTGCCTTGAATACCGGTTTCTTTCATTTAATGTTCATGTTATGGGGATTTTTATATAAAGGAAATTTGTCCTTTGTGTCTGTTGAAAATTAAAGATTACTGACAGAGCCATAAGAAAATATTGCTTTATTTATCTGATCATATTGGAATATATTTGTTAGGTTTTCAGTAGGTTCAATTAGGTTCACTAGACTATATGCGTCATTTAAAAATTTTTCAATGAACATTCGAACAGTCCGGCCCTCGGCTTGTAGCTAAATTTTTTATTTGGCCCTCCGTCCATTTGACTTTGACACCCCTGCCCTACTGGATACCACAGGACTGAAATCCTATGGAAAATGAGCCCCTACTGGATACCACAGGACTGAAATCCTATGGAAACTGAGCCTCTACTGGATACCACAGGACTGAAATCCTATGGAAAATGAGCCCCTACTGGATACCACAGGACTGAAATCCTATGGAAAATGAGCCCCTACTGGATACCACAGGACTGAAATCCTATGGAAAATGAGCCCCTACTGGATACCACAGGACTGAAATCCTATGGAAACTGAGCCTCTACTGGATACCACAGGACTGAAATCCTATGGAAACTGAGCCTCTACTGGATACCACAGGACTGAAATCCTATGGAAACTGAGCCTCTACTGGATACCACAGGACTGAAATCCTATGGAAAATGAGCCCCTACTGGATACCACAGGACTGAAATCTTATGGAAAATGAGCCCCTACTGGATACCACAGGACTGAAATCCTATGGAAAATGAGCCCCTACTGGATACCACAGGACTGAAATCCTATGGAAACTGAGCCTCTACTGGATACCACAGGACTGAAATCCTATGGAAAATGAGCCCCTACTGGATACCACAGGACTGAAATCCTATGGAAAATGAGCCCCTACTGGATACCACAGGACTGAAATCCTATGGAAAATGAGCCCCTACTGGATACCACAGGACTGAAATCCTATGGAAACTGAGCCTCTACTGGATACCACAGGACTGAAATCCTATGGAAACTGAGCCTCTACTGGATACCACAGGACTGAAATCCTATGGAAACTGAGCCTCTACTGGATACCACAGGACTGAAATCCTATGGAAAATGAGCCCCTACTGGATACCACAGGACTGATATCCTATGGAAAATGAGCCCCTACTGGATACCACAGGACTGAAATCCTATGGAAAATGAGCCCCTACTGGATACAACAGGACTGAAATCCTATGGAAAATGAGCCCCTACTGGATACCACAGGACTGAAATCCTATGGAAAATGAGCCCCTACTGGATACAACAGGACTGAAATCCTATGGCAACTGGGCCTCTGCTGGATACCACAGGACTGAAATCCTATGGAAAATGAGCCCCTACTGGATACAACAGGACTGAAATCCTATGGCAACTGGCGACAAATAGCCTCTCAGGGGATATCACCACTCAGTTTTTCTGTCACAACCCATTTATGAAATAGTAGGTATTAATGTCCATTAATGTTAAACAGTTACAACACATAATTACATCATTACTCTAATACTACAAATCTACAATATAATATCCACAATACTACAATATTACAGTGTGTGTGTCTTCACAGTGCGCTTTGTGCTTTTTACATCAGATTTTACTGCTTGCTTGAGTTACTTGATGTGGAAGAGAGTTCCATGTAGTCATGGCTCTATGTAATACTGTCTGGTTCCCAGAGTCTATTCTGGACTTGGTGACTGTGAAGAGACCACTGGTGGCAAGGCTTGTGGGGTATGTATGGGTGTCTGAGCTGTGTGTTAGCTGTTTGAACAGACAGTTCGGTGCGTTCAACACGTCAATTCCTCTCACAAAAACGAGTAGTGATGCAGTCACAGAGAATGGTATTGACACACAGAATGGGAGCACAGTAGACACGTAAACCTCTCTGCCTGAGTGGCGTCCCACCATCCATCTTCTGACTGCTAGGCTGCATCCCAACTGTTGGGGCCTGGTCAAAAGTAGCGCACTAAATAGGTAATAGGGTGCCATTTGGGACACATCCCTACTCTATAATAAAGGAGTGTGGTCCGATGGGGGAAGGGAATACTAATGAAGAGTCTCTAAAACAGACACCACATTCATTACATTGATTCCCATGACATTGTAAAATCCAGGGTGCGATGAATCAAGTCTACACTAATAGTTTGTATTTGGCCTCGGATTACAATGGATATTTTTGTTACTAGGAGGCTGGTTTAAAAGCGGTTTGTCAATGGCCCAAGTTCTGCAGGGCATTTAAAGGCCTACGTGATTGAAGCTAGTGGTGCAGACCTGAGCAAAACAATTACAGTTACACAAATGGAATAGCAGGATGGACACTTGACTAGGAGGCTGTATAGAACTGAAGAAAGCAATGATCGTTACATTGAGTGTGGAATAAGGCTGGATACTACAACTAATGGCTTCTGACAAGTCTGGTTTAGCTGGAGGTGAATTAGTGACAGTGAGCTGGCTAGTTCTTGCTCTGCAGCTGCCCACTCATGGGAGGGGGGGGGGGGGGGGTCTCGCTCTCTCTCTCACTACAGATTAATAGGAACATCCATCATTACCATCCTCATAGTTTGTTGTTGTGTGGGCCAACAGTTAAGCAGAGAGTGAAATTACAACTCCATTCTCCTGGCTTTTTGGAGGATATTATTTGGCAACCCACATTTCCCATTAAATTCAGATAAATCCCCAATAGGCTCTGGTTATAAACCAGGAATATGGGAGTGCAGTGGTAGCAATATGCAGCCATAAACCTTTAAAATGACAGCCCACTATACAACAGCTGATTTTATCCAATGGAGATCTGACAAAGGAGTACCTATAGCTTCAGCCCTCAGGCAAATGCCATGCAAAAGGCAGCATGGATGGCTAGAATAACGATGGATGGATAGAGTGGTTGAGTGGTTTTGATACCATGGCGCTCTGGCTCCCCAGTCTCCCAATTACTGTCATACTGTAATATGAAATATGACCCGTGTTGCTAAAGCCACCACACATTGTTGCAGTGTGGGGTGTGCTGAGAGAGCGAGAGACAGAACTCTTTGAGCCATATTACCTGCAATATATGTAACCTCCTGCCACACCCATAATAACATTGCTAACTGTCTTTCTGAACTACTTAATTGTTGTCCTCATTCATTTCTTTCTGTATTGTCCTGTTCATTGTTATTACTCATTGAGTATTATTATCTTTCCTATTATTATTATTATTATCTATCTGCGTCATCATTGATATGATAGCCACAGACAGAAAGACAGAAAGAGAGACAGAGAGACAGAGAGAGAGAGAGAGAGAGAGAGAGAGAGAGAGAGAGAGAGAGAGAGAGAGAGAGAGAGAGAGAGAGAGAGCGCAGAGTAGAACCAAGCTCCTAGCTTCCTGCTGTTAATGGTTGGCTTATACCCCCTGGACATGTGTAAGGACATATTGAAGGACATACAGCCTGTATTCATATACCCAGTTACTCCTCCTCGTCCCAAGTCAGCATTTTTCATGTTAGCTTATCTGGGTCGAACCACCGTGCTCTCGTTTCACAAAGGCAGATAGAGATGGGAAGTGGCACTGACAGTCTGGAATCATGCAAGCTACAATGACTAATACATAGTTAAAAATAACCCCAGGGGTTTTCATTTCCAAACACGACATCCTTTTACTGCAGTCTGCAGTAGCTAATCACGCACTTCTGGGTTTTAAACTCTTTAATGCTCAGCACTCTGAGGTGAGGAGTCTGGGCTGTTCCATATTAATAGCGAAAGATCGCATCAGGGGTCCTATTCAGTTAATGGATATGTTTTGAAAAGGAGACCGAGTAATAAGCTACTACCCATATTGTCCATTGAGAAGACAATGTATGAATGAATGTATGACATTTTATTTTCGTGTCAAATCACCAGTTGGCAACCCATCCTTACGAGATTAATAAACAAAAACAGGACACATAAACAAACATTAAAATAATTCACTGTGATAATTCTTCCGGTGTTCTGTGCAGCGCGCACCGCATAAAGAGGGAAAAAATAAGTCAATACATAATAGTAAATAAGCTAATCCAAGCATTAATTACACAAACGGTTCCCTGCTGAACGCGACCCTGACAAACAGATAGATGGGCAGCCAGTCAGGTCTAGTGATTGGACGACTGACTCCTGTAATTCCCTCAATCACGGCTCTAGATGGATAAAAGCCTCTCAATTACACACTGACTCAACAGACAAGAGGGCCTGTCAGGAGCAGATAAACACTGTGTGTGCATCTGTCGGTGTCTGGGAGGGGGGAGGGGCTACGTGACAACCAGATGACGATGCTCTATCAGTGTCATGTTGATGCTTTGATGACCTTCCCCCTCCGGAGCGGAGCTGCGCTCACAAGAGTATCAATCTACCCAGACGTCCTGTGGTGATAGTCATTGATGTGTGACTATGACAACTCAACTCCCCCTTCCATTCTGGCTGACAGTGATGTGGGGTAATTGTACACTGAGTATACCCCCGCATTAGGAACAGCTTCCTAATATTGAGTTACACCACCCCATCTTTTGCCCTCAGAACAGCCTCAATTCGTCGTGGCATTGACTCTACAAGGTGTCGAAAGCTTTCCACAGGGATGCCGGCCCATGTTGACTCCAATGCTTCCTTCCCACAGTTGTGTAAAGTTGGATGGATGTCCTTTGGGTGGTGGACCATTCTTGAGACAAAGAAGAAACTGCTCAGCGTGAAAAACCCAGCAGCGTTGCGGTTCTTGACAGAAACCAGTGCGCATGACACCTACTACCATACCCCATTCACTTTCATCTTTTGTCTTGCCCATTCACCCTCTGAATGGCACACATTCTCAATTGTCTCAAGGCTTAAAAATCCTTATTTTACCGGTCTCCTCCCCTTCATCTACACTGATTGAAGTGGATTTAACAAGTGACATCAATAAGGGATCATAGCTTTCACCTGGATTCACCTGGTCAGTCTGTGTCATGGAATGTTTTGTACACTTAGTTTATTCACCATATGTGATGACATTGCACAAATGTAATTCCCCACAGAATGACCTAGCTGTCTTGCAAGAAGTGCAGGGGCAGAGAGACAGAGATACAGTACAGTGGCAGTAGTAAGGTATGGGTGGTACTGGGACATGTCTACTGGGATCAAAGTACATTAAACGATCCCTCCGGCCCCGGGCCAAGACGTCCTATGTGATATTGGCAAGGCTGGCTGGACCTTCCTTGGAGAGACCTAACAACACTCTTGTGCTTTGCTGACTGGTGTCTGCCAGACGGCCATCATTCTAATGAAACAGTAAACAGTTAATTAAGGAGGCCACACACACACACGTGTTGCAGGACGTTTATATTCATCTGACACACGGATGAGGTTTCACATAATTCACATTGCGATCTTCATTAACTTGGAGAAGAACCTCATTAGTGTCACCTACCAGTAGGCCTAGGGGACTACGTATTATTATTCATTGTCATGCCAACACTCTGGGTGACACGGTGTTGACATTCTAGTTAGGAAATCACTGAGTTCTTCCAGTAACTTATTCATTATGCATGGAATAGGTGACACCTTAGTGCAGTCATCTGAAGCTAAGGACAGTGACACCAAGAGGGGAAGAGGACAAAGAGACAGAGTGAGAGAGAATCATTCAATTCAAGGGTTGGTGTGTGTGTGTGTGTGTGTGAGTGTGAGTGTGTGTGTGATCACCAACCTGTCTTCTGCATTCAGTTTCAGTACATTATATGACTATATTCAGAGAGAGGAAAGCTATTTAGTCCTCATTTAACAACATGTCAAGACGTGATGGAATTAATGGGAAAACCCTCTCTTGATTCAATGCTTTGCTAACTGAAATGCATCACTGTATTCTCTAGACTGCCTATATATTAATTTTTTTCACGGTAGGCCTATTGATATTCAAGGATCCGTAATTCTGTTACAACCTAGTGTACTTCAAAGTAGTGCAGTTTACGGTGGAAACGACGACTAAAATATTTGAAACAACGACATGCATAACACCCTCGCTCAACAATCTCACTATTTGACAGTTCATTGGAACTCTATAACCGGTTTCCCAAACCATCAGAGCATGTACAGTGCAGGCCTACAATAACAGACTACTGTGCAAAACTTGTGAAGACACAAAACACTAGTTTGGATGTCTACATAACGACGCGGCGGTCCCATCTATAAAGTCTTGCTACAACGTACCACTCTCCTTTCACTACTCCCACACAGTAGTTTCAGTTTACCGTATGCAGTAATTTCACCGGAGATCGGGTTGTTTTGAGTACGTAGCGGAACGGTTTAGTACATCCGATAACTCCAGCCCGGAGTTTGGCGACCATTCGCAACGAAGCCATCGTCGTTAAATTAGTCCATGCGTTCTGGCATACTGAGCAGTAGAACACGTGTAGAAAACCTGCCTAGAAGCAGGATCTTCGTATTGTCTTCCAGTCAACAACGGACTGTTTAGCGTGTAAACAGACCGAGGGCGGATGGGATAAGAGATAGGGTCTGAGCACAGCCGGAGAGAGAGCAGTGTACCGTTTCCTCGTGTGCAGCAGTCAGTGGTGACAAGCAGAGCGCGCCCGCGTGACAGACTTTATTCTCTTCCCTTTGGTGGATGTCACAATAGTAGAGGTCGGGTATGAATGGGCCATGCAGCATGGCGACATGTCACAATAGTAGAGGTCGGGTATGAATGGGCCATGCAGCATGGCGACATGTCAGAATAGAATGTCATTAAAACTCAAAAGAACACATGTCAAATTGGATGAATTTGATTTCTATTCAATTACAGTATAAATGTCGGCCTATCGTTTTACACACACATGATTTTAATAATACCGTATCTTATATAATATAGCATGAAGAGTGGATTCCTTTTGGAATATTTGAGTTTTCAATCAACAGAATGGGCTTCCAGTAGAGGTTTTATTAAAGCAATCGATTCTGTTAGAGGTTAAGGAAGTACAATGACATATAAATGACATCATATTTCAAACCCACTGCTGGGATAATATAGACTACCCAACAAAAAGGTGTGTGTGTGTGTGTGTGTGTGTGTGTGTGTGTGTGTGTGTGTGTGTGTGTGTGTGTGTGTGTGTGTGTGTGTGTGTGTGTATGTATGTCTCTGTGTGTGTGTGTATGTCTCTGTGTGTGTGTGTCTGGTGGTCAATAACAGAGTCATTTGCAAGGGCCTCATTCCCAGCTATATGAACTATTAATATCGTCATCCATCTGGTCGGTGGTACAAAATGGCAATCTACTGTAGCACAGCCAACCTGTACAGACTGGGAAAGTTGCCCACGCTATTGATCCAGCCACTGCATGTGCTTCATTAATATTTTAACATCACAGAGAGAGAGAGAGAGAGAGAGTGTGTGTGTGTGTGTGTAGCTAATACAATGTCTATATCCTAGAATGTCTATATCCTAGAATGTCTATACCCTAGAATGTCTATATCCTAGAATGTCTATACCCTAGAATGTCTATATCCTAGAATGTCTATATCCTAGAATGTCTATACCCTAGAATGTCTATATCCTAGAATGTCTATATCCTAGAATGTCTATACCCTAGAATGTCTATATCCTAGAATGTCTATACCCTAGAATGTCTATATCCTAGAATGTCTATATCCTAGAATGTCTATATCCTAGAATGTCTATACCCTAGAATGTCTATATCCTAGAATGTCTATACCCTAGAATGTCTATACCCTAGAATGTCTATACCCTAGAATGTCTATATCCTAGAATGTCTATATCCTAGAATGTCTATACCCTAGAATGTCTATATCCTAGAATGTCTATATCCTAGAATGTCTATACCCTAGAATGTCTATACCCTAGAATGTCTATATCCTAGAATGTCTATACCCTAGAATGTCTATATCCTAGAATGTCTATATCCTAGAATGTCTATATCCTAGAATGTCTATACCCTAGAATGTCTATATCCTAGAATGTCTATACCCTAGAATGTCTATATCCTAGAATGTCTATATCCTAGAATGTCTATACCCTAGAATGTCTATACCCTAGAATGTCTATATCCTAGAATGTCTATACCCTAGAATGTCTATATCCTAGAATGTCTATACCCTAGAATGTCTATATCCTAGAATGTCTATATCCTAGAATGTCTATACCCTAGAATGTCTATATCCTAGAATGTCTATACCCTAGAATGTCTATATCCTAGAATGTCTATATCCTAGAATGTCTATATCCTAGAATGTCTATATCCTAGAATGTCTATACCCTAGAATGTCTATACCCTAGAATGTCTATATCCTAGAATGTCTATACCCTAGAATGTCTATATCCTAGAATGTCTATATCCTAGAATGTCTATATCCTAGAATGTCTATATCCTAGAATGTCTATATCCTAGAATGTCTATATCCTAGAATGTCTATACCCTAGAATGTCTATACCCTAGAATGTCTATACCCTAGAATGTCTATATCCTAGAATGTCTATATCCTAGAATGTCTATACCCTAGAATGTCTATATCCTAGAATGTCTATACCCTAGAATGTCTATATCCTAGAATGTCTATACCCTAGAATGTCTATATCCTAGAATGTCTATATCCTAGAATGTCTATACCCTAGAATGTCTATATCCTAGAATGTCTATACCCTAGAATGTCTATATCCTAGAATGTCTATATCCTAGAATGTCTATATCCTAGAATGTCTATATCCTAGAATGTCTATATCCTAGAATGTCTATACCCTAGAATGTCTATACCCTAGAATGTCTATACCCTAGAATGTCTATATCCTAGAATGTCTATACCCTAGAATGTCTATAACCTAGAATGTAGGCCTAATACAGGGTATTTTGTGATGTAATTTGTCAGACAGATGACCTTCAAGGCCAGCAGCAGTTGATGCTATGAAAAGGGACTGCTAAATGAATTGAATTGTATGTAAATGAGGGAGCAGTGGGACAAGTGTAACAGTTTAACTTTACGGCGTCCCCTCGCCCCGACCTCGGGCGCGAACCAGGGACCCTCTGCACACATCAACAACTGACACCCACGAAGCATCGTTACCTATCGCTCCACAAAAGCCGCGGCCCTTGCAAAGCAAGGGGCAACACTACTAATAGGTTTCAGAGCAAGTGACGTAACTGATTGAAACGCTACTAGCGCGTACCCGCTAACTAGCTAGCCATTTCACATCCGTTACACAAGCAGCAGGACAAATGACATTCAGTCTATCACCTTATTATAAAAATGGAGAAGGTCGGTCGTGCGGTGCCCGAGCTTAACAGGGCCAGAGACAACTCTGGAGATACGCTACTCTCCCAGATCGTAAACCAGAAAGGCTCAGAAAAGAGGCAAAAAGAAAACATGTCATACACAAAGTACAAGAAGCTTCCTCTTTAATCTGTCCCTTTACAATCACTGAACTGAAGTGACACGATGGGTTAACAGCAATCCCATGACTCTTCCTTTCACTGACTTCTTTCATCAGTGACCCCTGACCCCTGATCTATAATCTATCCTTTTACAATCACTGAACTGAAGTGACACGATGGGTTAACAGCAATCAGGGGTCACTGATGAAAGAAGAAAGTGAACGGAAGAGTATCAGGACACACAGGCAATATTAATGACCACTTCAGCTCTAAACCATCATTCATTACTTTGCCTTGAGAGAGAGAGAAGTCCATCTTAAATGGCACCCCATTCCCTATATATAGTGCACTACTATTCCAGGACCCTGGTCAAAAACAGTTCACTTACATAGGGAGTATGGTGCCATTTGGGACACAGACAGAAAGTAATGAAATTGAGGCCAGAGTACCGTGGCGGTCTACTGTACGCTGTCTGCCAGCTATTCCACTGGCCAGATTTATATGATGCGCTGAGAGTGGGGAGAGTAAGAGAATGTACTCAGCCTCAGCAAACAGTGAAGTTATTTACTAGGAGACTCTGATATCAACCACATTGTACTAGCCCTTTCCTGCAGTCAATGACCAAAAGCACCCTCTAGCTGCCTCATGGGTGGAATGCTATTCATATTTTTCATAATTTCATAATTAATGAAGATGATTAAAAATCAACAGTGTTTCTATGCCAAAAACGTTTTGTTATATTTCAGCCTTCTGTGATAGTGTAATTTTGGGATGCAAACTCAAAATTGAATACATTTCAACTCTATATCTGACATGGTAAAGGTGTCTTCTTTTTTTAAGCTCATAACTGTGTGTGTGAGGTGCATTCTTCTGTTTCTAAGTAGATTTGTTTAAGACTACCAATAATCACTGTGTGACCCTGATTTAGCCCACTGCAGTAAAAGGTTAATGGTTTTAAACTCGTTTAATGCTCAGCACTCTGAGGTGAGGAGTCTGGCCGGTTCCATTTTAATCGAGAAAGATCGCATCAGGTTTCCTATTCAGTTGATGGATATGTATTGAAAAGGAGACCGGGGGATAATTGTAAAGACTTGCTAACTGGAGTGACCATGAACTGTTTCTTCTTTACGGTGATATTATTGTGACCTCAATTTGTGAGCCTCAAATTCAGGAGAAGATTGATCTATTTAATGAGTTTACTGTAAATATCCTAACCACAAATGAATTGCCTATTAAATGTATTCAGTGTTGAAAAGTGCATTCGATGCATATGAACATTTTAACAGTTATATGATAATGCCATCATGCGTATAGCCAAATTGGTCATAGACTTGAGCAAATGAACACCTCATAGTAGCGCAGCTTCCCCGCCATTATTAAAATCGGTTCGAAGCCTACAGTGGCATCTTGTGGATACACATAAGCATTACAGTATAATTAATATATTATTGATAGCTCCCGCCAACATTATTAAAACAGATTCAAAGTCTACACTGCCACCCTGTGGACACATATAAACATTAAAATATAATGAACGTATTCTTGATACGGCCGAGGCAGCGGATCCGTATGTAACTGTACCATCCCGCCCCGTCTCGACACCCCGGATCCCTTTCGCCCAGAGATCTGAATCACGTTATGTGCACGTGTTTCTTTACCTCGACTTTACACACAGATTTTTGTCGTCACCCTACCTTCATATTTCTTACTGTCAATCGTGACGGATAATTCATCTGCATACCAACCATTTGATCTCAATCAGTTTCATGGGGATATGCATTTAGATCTTCTTGTGTTATACAGTGTTGTTTCGAATTATGGACGTTGACCGAATTTTATGCTGCACTCATAACCAAGTGGGAAGGTGGTAATTACCAGTTGTGAAGTCGTAAATGCAAGTTGGAAGCATTCATGTGCTTTGAACTCATTGAGAAATGCCGATTGGCTAATGGCAGACAAGCTGCGTCAACCATAAATTAAAAGTACAGCTATCATGCCCACAAACAAATTATAGTGTTCAAAAACCGTATTAATAGATTGCTCTTTATAAACAATGTTTTGTTGCATTTAACTCCCGAAAATGCCGTTATCCAGGTACTTTTCTTAATTTGTGACGTCAGTGTTCAGCACGTGGGAGAAGTCGGAGATCAAGGATGTTAGATGAGTTCCCACTAGTAATTACCAGTAAGAGGGCCCTTCAGCTGGATTTATTTTTATTCTTCTTCGAAGAGGTTTAACGGCGGTTGGCCTCCAATAAATGTTACCGTCACCTACTAGACTGGAGTACAACTCCCTTATACTTTGCTTGAAAAAATAAATAATCAAATAAACAAATAACCTACCATCTAATACTACACTCAGAAAATAATAATAACACCACCCTACTCCACTATTTAAATCAAATCAAATCAAATTTATTTATATAGCCCTTCGTACATCAGCTGATATCTCAAAGTGCTGTACAGAAACCCAGCCTAAAACCCCAAACAGCAAGCAATGCAGGTGTAGAAGCACGGTGGCTAGAAAAAACTCCCTAGAAAGGCCAAAACCTAGGAAGAAACCTAGAGAGGAACCAGGCTATGAGGGGTGGCCAGTCCTCTTCTGGCTGCGCCGGGTGGAGATTATAACAGAACATGGCCAAGATGTTCAAATGTTCATAAATGACCAGCATGGTCAAATAATAATAATCACAGTAGTTGTCGAGGGTGCAGCACCTCAGGAGTAAATGTCAGTTGGCTTTTCATAGCCGATCATTAAGAGTATCTCTACCGCTCCTGCGGTCTCTAGAGAGTTGAAAACAGCAGGTCTGGGACAGGTAGCACGTCCGGTGAACAGGCCAGGGTTCCATAGCCGCAGGCAGAACAGTTGGCCAGGTGGACTGGGGACAGGTGGACTGGGGACAGCAAGGAGTCATCATGTCAGGTCGTCCTGAGGCATGGTCCTAGGGCTCAGGTCCTCCGAGAGAGAGAAAGAAAGAGAAAAAGAGAGAATTAGAGAGAGCATACTTAAATTCACACAGGACACCGGATAAGACAGGACAAGTACTCCAGATATAACAAACTGACCCTAGCCCCCCGACACATAAACTAATGCAGCATAAATACTGGAGGCTGAGACAGGAGGAGTCAGGAGACACTGTGGCCCCATCCGATGATACCCCCGGACAGGGCCAAACAGGAAGGATATAACTCCACCCACTTTGCCAAGGCACAGCCCCCACACCACTAGAGGGATATCTTCAACCACCAACTTACCATCCTGAGACAAGGCCGAGTATAGCCCACAAAGATCTCCGCCACGGCACAACCCAAGGGGGGTGCCAACCCAGACAGGAAGATCACGTCAGTGACTCAACCCACTCAAGTGACGCACCCCTCCTAGGGACGGCATGAAAGAGCACCAGTAAGCCAGTGACTCAGCCCCTGTAATAGGGTTAGAGGCAGAGAATCCCAGTGGAGAGAGGGGAACCGGCCAGGCAGAGACAGCAAGGGCGGTTCGTTGCTCTAGAGCCTTTCCGTTCACCTTCACACTCCTGGGCCAGACTACACTCAATCATAGGACCTACTGAAGAGATGAGTCTTCAATAAAGACTTAAAGGTTGATACAGAGTCTGCGTCTCTCACATGGGTAGGCAGACCATTCCATAAAAATGGAGATCTATAGGAGAAAGCCCTGCCTCCAGCTGTTTGCTTAGAAATTCTAGGGACAATTAGGAGGCCTGCATCTTGTGACCGTAGCGTACGTGTAGGTATGTACGGCAGGACCAACTCGGAAAGATAGGTAGGAGCAAGCCCATGTAACGCTTTGTAGGTTAACAGTAAAACCTTGAAATCAGCCCTTGCCTTAACAGGAACCCAGTGTAGGAGTAATATTATAATTTTTTTTGGTTCTAGTCAGGATTCTAGCAGCCGTATTTAGCACTAACTGAAGTTTATTTAGTGCTTTATCCGGGTAGCCGGAAAGTAGAGCATTGCAGTAGTCTAACCTAGAAGCAACAAAAGCATGGATAAATGTTTCTGCATCATTTTTGGACAGAAAATTTCTGATTTTTGCAATGTTACATAGATGGAAAAAAGCTGTCCTTGAAACAGTCTTGATATGTTCGTCAAAAGAGAGATCAGGGTCCAGAGTAACGCCGAGGTCCTTCACAGTTTTATTTGAGACGACTTTACAACCATCATGATTAATTGTCAGATTTAACAGAAGATCTCTTTGTTTCTTGGGACCTAGAACAAGCATCTCTGTTTTCTCCGAGTTTAAAAGTAGAACGTTTTCAGCCATCCACTTCCTTATGTCTGAAACACAGGCTTCTAGCGAGGGCAATTTTAGGGCTTCACCATGTTTCATTGAAATGTACAGCTGTGTGTCATCCACATAGCAGTGAAAGTTAACATTATGTTTTCGAATGACATCCCCAAGAGGTAAAATATATAGTGAAAACAATAGTGGTCCTAAAACGGAACCTTGAGGAACACCGAAATGTATAGTTGATTTGTCAGAGGACAAACCATTCACAGAGACAAACTGATATCTTTCTGACAGATAAGATCTAAACCAGGCCAGAACTTGTCCGTGTAGACCAATTTGGGTTTCCAATCTCTCCAAAAGAATGTGGTGATCGATGGTATCAAAGGCAGCACTAAGGTCTAGTAGCACGAGGACAGATGCAGAGCCTCGGTCTGACGCCATTAAAAGGTAATTTACCACCTTCACAAGTGCAGTCTCAGTGCTATGATGGGGTCTAAAACCAGACTGAAGCATTTCGTATATATTGTTTGTCTTCAGGAAGGCAGTGAGTTGCAGTGCAACAGCTTTTTCTAAAATTTTTGAGAGGAATGGAAGATTCGATATAGGCCGATAGTTTTTTATATTTTCTGGGTCAAGGTTTGGCTTTTTCAAGAGAGGCTTTATTACTGCCACTTTTAGTGAGTTTGGTACACATCCGGTGGATAGAGAGCCGTTTATTATGTTCAACATAGGAGGGCCAAGCACATGAAGCAGTTCTTTAAGTAGTTTAGTTGGAATAGGGTCCAGTATGCAGCTTGAAGGTTTAGAGGCCATGATTATTTTCATCATTGTGTCAAGAGATATAGTACTAAAACACTTAAGTGTCTCTCTTGATCCTAGTTCTTGGCAGAGTTGTGCAGACTCAGGACAGCTGAGCTTTGGAGGAATACGCAGATTTAAAGAGGAGTCCGTAATTTGCTTTCTAAATCTATTTAGACCTACCTCAGGCCAAGAACATGAAGGGATGGGACACCACCACTTAACACACCCTGTAACTCTTCTGATGTCAAGTCTTGCACACCCAAATACCTTTCTGCTGCTGCCACCACAGCCTCAATTTTCCGTGACTTACGTTCCATCCCTGCAGTACAGTTGACAACCATTGCTATAAACACAAAAAATCCAATCTTTCTGAAACATATATCACTTGTTGGCCTATCCCTCTGTACTGGTACAGATCTACTACTCACACCACTATACCCAGGATCCTTCCCCCTTAACCCATCTTCTTCTACTTTCTTCACTGCCTCAGCATATGACATCTTCTGCACTACTCTAACCCTGGAAACCTCAACCTGCCTCTCTCGCACTGGACATTTCTGATCCCCAGCCCCATTTCTGATCCCCAGCCCCATACACATTCCTTTGTCTCATGCCCTTCTGCACACTTCTCACACCTAGGAACCTCCCTTCTACACTGCTGCCACATGTCCATTTTTTATTTTGTCAATTTAAAAAAAACTGTATTTAACTAGGCAAGTCAGTTAAGAACAAATTCTTATTTACAATGACGGCCTACCAAAAGGCAAAAGGCCTCCTGTGGGGACGGGGACGGGGACTGGGATTAAAAATTAAATACAAATATAGGACAAAACACACATCACGACAAGAGAGACACCCCAACACTACATAAAGAGAGACCTAAGACAACTACTTAGCATGGCAGCAACACATGACAATACAGCATGGTAGCAACACAACATGACAACAACATGGTAGCAACACAACATGACAACAACTTGGTAGCAAAACAACATGGCAGCAGCATAACATGGTAGCATCACAAATCATGGTACAAACATTATTGGGCACAGACAACAGCACAAAAGGCAAGAAGGTAGAGACAACAATACATCACGCCAAGCAGCCACAACTGTCAGTAAGAGTGTCTATGGTTGAGTCTTTGACACCTGTAACAATGTACTGTATTTGACACAAAAGCTCATACAGGATAACTTATATATCCTAACATCACTTTGTCAGGCAAAGACTCAACATCAAAACTCAAAGAACAGACAATGACTCTTCTGTTTCACCACTCACGCCACCCTGTCTGCGTTGCACCAAACGACGAGCATCACAAACACTGGGACTCTTCCCCTTCAGTTGGTCAATTTTTACATTTACTGCTACCCCAGTAATCACACCTTTCAATGGTGCCCTTTTCTTGAGAGCAAAATAATTCAAATTTCTTTCCCCCATTCGTTTAACGCGGAGCGCCTTCTCTCTCTGACCAGCAGAAACACAAACAATTATCTCAAAACCCCTTCTGGTTACCCTCACCGATTCCACAGCACCCAACTCTGTTTTCACCCACCCTGAAACCACAAATGGATCATCCAAAAGGCACAGACTCATCTTTATCCTGACCCTCGGTACAAGCCTCGGGCCTGAGAACTTCACCACACCTACCACCTCTGATACATCAACCTCATTCACTTCCATTTCTCCTCCTGTCTTCAGCTCCCTCTGCTTACACTTTCTACATTTCTTCTTTAACAAACCATCTCCCTTTTCCCCGCCATTTTTAACCGACTCAAGCTCACCCTCTTCTTCCCTCTCTCTCTTAGACCTCCTCTCCCTCTCATTTCCCCTCCATTCCTCCTCCGTATTCCAAGTATACATCTCCTTATGATAATACTGCACTTCTCCTGACATGCACCTTGTTCTTGCTTTCTCAAGGGACGTCATTTAACCGGCTGTCACAATCTTCAACAGTGCATCCCACTTATAAAGCAGCTGCTTCGTCTTGATGTTCTTCTTGATCAAAAGCTACCGCAATGCTTTTCCATTTCAAACAAACGCGCTCTTCCAACCAGCATCCACCGTCTGCTTCCTTCAAACCGGCAGGACATCTCCAGGTGGATTTTGCCCAATCCTATGTGGTAAATACCACCTTCCCACTTGGTTATGAACGCATCATTACAACAGACAGCGATAATAAACTGTAGCATAGCCTACCTGTATTTAGTTTCAATCAAAAATGAGAGTTGTGGCCACATTATAGAAAAATGCGACCATTTTCACAATCCTCCTAAAATCTTAATATATTAGGTGGGTTTTTTGTCTTAAAGTAACGTTATACTACCCTTCTATATAGAATGCTCTCATTATGTGATCTTGCAGACATTGATTCAGCTTTGATCTTACTTTATTAAACAGAGTAGCCGGGTCTCTCCAAGTAGAGCAGAGACTATGCTAAAGTAGAGAATAACACATACGCTTCGGGAAGAGAGGTCCAGAAAAGTCGGATCCACAGACACTACATTGATACTTGCACGTGTATATTTAGCTCCATCTAGTGGTTTCTTCTCCTCATTGCTCCTTCCTTCCATAATCATAGGTGGCATGTACACTGCATCAACTGACATGTGGAAAATCAGTGTTCAATGTGTTCTTATTACTTAGCACTATAGCTAACAAGTTAAGTGAGTGATAGTGGGAAATAAAATACTCCTTCTTTTCAGCAGAAAAACGCTGTATGCTGAAGTCCTATTACAGAGGGAGGATTCTCTTGGATATGTTTGAGCCAACACATTAAAGGACAACGTTAATTGAAGAATAAACTATCGTCCGTCATTCTAATGGATGTAAGTGTGGCGGTGAAATATCACTAATGTTGTGGCTTCACTGCAAATATGCAATTAAAATAAAATGACACGGTTCATATTTTGAAAGGTTGAAATTAGTTATCTGCACACACACACCACACACACACACAAACAAACGCACACACACACACACACACACACACACACACACACACACACACACACACACACACACACACACACACACACACACACACACACACACACACACACACACACACACACACACACACACACACACACACACACAAACAAATGCCCACTAACGCATGCACACAAACACACACACACACACGCACAAACAAATGCACACACACACACACACACACACACACACACACACACACACACACACACACACACACACACACACACACACACACACACACACACACACACACAAAAATGCACACACACAGGGGTGAACACAGAAATGTCTAATTATATCTAGAAACTGACTGAGGTGGGAGACATCAAAGGTTTGTGGAACATCACAGACAAACTATGATAAGTCAAATTCTTATTAATTAGTCCAAGAGAGAGAGAGAGAGAGAGAGAGAGAGAGAGAGAGAGAGAGAGAGAGAGACAAGCAACCCAAAGCAAGAAAGAACTGAAAGACACAAACACTGAATCAATCGACAGTAAAAGATACACAGAAAAAGAGAGAGAGCGAGAAGAAGGAGGAGTAGAAAATGGAGGGATGTCAAAGCCAAGGCGTCAGTGCCAGTCAGGATAGAGCTACGAGATCGAGGGACGGGCTGTTGTTTGAAGTCGAGAGAAACCGACATTGAGATGGAGCGCGGGCGGCAGAGGTAATTGTGTCTGACGGGCAGTGGTGATAATGATGAGGCGCACAGAGACGCTGTTCAGATCAGTGTTGAAGATCCCCTTGCTCTGCTCCTAATGCACGGTGCCCCCCCCCCCCCCCCCGCTGCTCGCGCTCACTCTGCTCCTCGACTAATTGACCGTCCGCGTCTCCCGCGAGTCCTTTGTTATTATTTATTAATAATTCACAGCTAAATAATTCACACCCTGGAAAGGCAGGCGGAGTGTATGTGTGTGGTATGTAGAGCTGCTGTTAGTTGAGCTGGGTAGATAGATGATGAACTTAGATAGATATGGAGAAGAAGTGTGGTGGGGGAAGCCAAGGATTTGGGATTGTTTTTTGGCTTATTTTTTTGTATTTTTTTGTTGTTGTAAAGGGGTCATTGTTGAAAAGGCAGTTACAGTACAGTACAGACTTCCACAGTTTTGTTCTAGCTCAGCACGAACACATCACATTTAACAAATGCTCATCAAGCCCTCTAGTAGGCGAATCAGGGGTTTTATTAGGGCTGGAACTAAAGCCTGCAAACCCAATGTGTCTTCAGGACCTGGGTTGGGTTTATTAGGGCTGGAATTAAAACCTGCAAACCCAATGTGTCTTCAGGACCTGGGTTGGGTTTATTAGGGCTGGAACTAAAGCCTGCAAACCCAATGTGTCTTCAGGAACTGGGTTGGGTTTATTAGGGCTGGAATTAAAGCCTGCAAACCCAATGTGTCTTCAGGACCTGGGTTGGGTTTATTAGGGCCGGAATTAAAACCTGCAAACCCAATGTGTCTTCAGGACCTGGGTTGGGTTTATTAGGGCTGGAATTAAAGCCTGCAAACCCAATGTGTCTTCAGGACTTGGGTTGAACTAAACCACTTTCTTTTCAGACCTTCTCCAAGGAGGGAAGTGAGAATGAAATCGAGATGTTCAGCAGGATTCTGAGGAGCAACTCTGATAGGAAGAACACCACTCTGTCAAGACAAGTCAAATCACAGACAGGGGAACAAATTCATCCAATCAGTGTTAGAGAAAAATACCAAAAGGGTGTTTCATTTGTCCCCAGTCTTCCCTATTGCCAAGTATGGCAGATGGACATACTATATCTAAATCCTCCACTAGAGGTCCGTAATAGACCAGAGTGAATCCTCTCTCTTGGCGTCTGTCTTGTGTTGTGGGTGCTGCTGCTCTTATGTTGGAATCACATGCTTTGTTGATGTTGAATTATTAATGCAACCTTTCATTAACACTCTAAACAAATACAAAATGCACAGCATTGGGGGAATCAAAGCAGCAACACTCTGTGCCAGCCAGCGTAGGCTTACATTTCCACAAGAAAATGTCTGCCTTGTGATATGTGACAGACTACCGTGTAGACTGCCGTGTAGACTACGTGTAGACTACCGTTGTCACGCCCTGACCTTAGAGATCCTTTTTATGTCTCTATTTTGGTTTGGTCAGGGCGTTAGTTGGGGTGGGCATTCTATGTTTTGTGTTCTATGTTTTCTATTTCTGTGTGTTTGGCCGGGTGTGGTTCTCAATCAGAGGCAGCTGTCTATCGTTGTCTCTGATTGAGAACCATACTTAGGTAGCCTTTTCCCACCTGTGTTTTTTGGGTAGTTGTTTTCTGTATTGTTAGTTTCCTTACAGAACTGTTAGTTTTCCTCTTTGTTATTTTTTTGTTCTAGTGTTCTGATTTTAATAAAATATCATGAACACGTCTCACGCTGCGCTTTGGTCCAGTCATTCACAGGAAGAGGATCGTTTCAACCGTGTAGACTACCGTGTAGACTACCGTGTATTTTTCCTACTCAAGCCAGTCTAAATGGTTTAGTCCTGCCTATCGTGCTCTCACAAGCCGGTTTGTTATCAAACTTTACATGACAGGTAAACATATGCACCGTTAGAAGCCTGTTCAGGTAGGAAAGGGTGAACAGAACTGACTTCCCTTGTAAATTTGGTGAAAATTAAGAATAATAAAACATAAAAAATCCTCCTGAATAAAACTATTCACCCTGGAAACTGAGACCAGGGCCTGTGTCCACCGAAGTGTCTCAGAGCAGGAGTAATGATCTACTATCTGTCCATATAATTGTATTCGTTAAGGCAAAACTGGTCCTAGAACAGCCCTCCTACTCTGAGACGCTCTGTGACTAGGGGCACGGGTCTGTTCTGTAAGTGTCGACAGTAACGGATGGATCTCAAAACATTGGTAATGTAAGAGGACATTTTTGCAGTGTTTCTCCTCAGGGCTTTGGCTAGTTGATAAATCTCTTTTAAGCAGAGCAACATGAGAAGTATCGTTTTGAGCCCATCTTTTACTGTAAAGTTTAGTTCTTTTTCGTTGGGGTGCATTTCTGTAGGGAGAAAACAAGTTAGAAAAAGATCTCTCCACAAGACTGTCTTCGGTTTGGCTTTTCTTTGGGGATTGGTTTGTCAGAAGTAGTCGACAAGGTCCGTACTAGTCTCCAGCTACCATGGAGCGCACAGAAGGCCCAGTCGGTCTTTCATGCTTCACACGTTTGGGACCGTAGAGGAAGGACCAACACAGAGGAGTGGTTGAGTTGTGCTCAGTGTATATCCAGTATTTTTGTAGACATCGCTGTAGACTTCACATCATCTAAGAGCACATCAAAGCACCTCTCGGCTGCGTCTTCAGCTACATCCTTCTCTGGTACTTATTACCAAAGTGCTCATAAATGCCTTTGGGGATTTAGCTGAGGAAAAAACTAAAAACAAACATGTTTGCTTTTATCGCTCAAATAACTCTTTATGCAAATGAACATGCTGAGGAACTTTCTAGATTGTGTCGGAGCAGGAGAAGATATAAGGAATCAGTCGGACAAAAGGAGGACAAGGAACATTGTCGAGGTGGGGGTTAGAGTGAGACTGTTCCAGACGACAATCTACCGTTATTCATTTCGTTCCCCAATGGTGTCGTCTTAAACAGACACCGATTGACTTCGATGGATTGTCAATCTCAGACGAGAGACGAGGCGTTTGGGGTGCATTTGGAGGCTGCGGCTGCTGAGAGTGATGCAGCCAATGGGAGTAGCAGTCAGCGAAGTCTCAGTGAACAACAACCCTTTAACAAATGACTCAGTGCCAATGGATAGTTTTGATTTACTTTTGATGGACCTTCCGTTGTGAAACATGGAAGCAAAAGAGACTGGTTGTATACTCTAGCAGGCCAGGGGGGCTGGGCCAGGGAGTTAACAGAGCCAGCGCGATGGGGAGTGGAGTCTTTCAGAGAGGAGAGAGAGAGAGAGATGGAGATCTTGGAGAGCTGTGAAGCCTGAGATGGTGAATAATAGAACAAAGTGAGGACGTAGCCTTCAGAGGTTCCACTGCTCTTCATCATCCATCTATGGGAAAGAGGAAGGGAGAGAGAGAGAGAGAGGAGGAGAAGAGAGCAAGGCATCTTCATCTATCTGAGAGAGAGAGAGAGAGAGAGACTGATAAAGAGAGAGAGAGAGAGATGAAGGCAGAGAGAGAGAGAGAGACCTCTTCATTCATCCTCCATAAACAAGACAAATAGTTTTTTAAGAGTAAAAGTGAAGTGGAAAAGCATCATGTTCTTCATGTATAATTTCAACAAAATAGTCACCAAGATTCCACCGAAAACTTCCAATGAAAACACTGCATTGCAAATTTGCTCAGTGGCAGCTACTGTACAATGACTGCGGTTGGATAACAGCGTCTAAAACCTATTCCCACGGGGGGTAAGGTCCCTTTCGGCTCCATCCGTCTCATCTGTGGCTTATGAAAAATTCACCACAGCCCCCTCTCTCATCCCTCTCTCTTCTATGTCTCCTACACTGAGAACTGATGTGTGGTAAACTGAGAAATATTCAAAGGCAGGCAGGGGATGGGGTTGGGGCAGGGGCCTTGCCTTCTGTCTCCCACTAGGGTCTTCCTTTTACTGCTTCTCCTCACCGCCGCTCCAGAGGAGAAATCAAAAACTCTTTGGAAGTCACGCAGGCCGATTGAAGTTGCTGCAGCAGCTCTGGCGCGGTGCCCGACTCTGCCCGGCGATAGCATGCATCATTAGCGTTGTCAGTCATCGCCCTGGCGACAGGGGCAGTGCCACAGGGCGCCCTCAGGGCCCAATCAATGCAGGGGTCCCCTGGAATAGGCCATCAAACGCCCTAACCAGGAGAGAAGGCGCCCATTACCCATACCCCAGTGCAGCCGGGCCGTTAGGTTTCTCCACTCCACACATGCTCAGAGCGGCTCTCCAATTGATCACATGATTAATAGTTTACAGTCAGTCTCCTCCGGTCTTCTCCCCCGTCAATGGTGTTTCTGAACTTCACAAAGGGTTCTTTGGTTTTATAATCATTGGCTTCCTTTTAGCTTTTCTATGGAGAGGCACTGTATGTAGTAAACGTTCTGGAAATCTATTACTAGGGAACCTTCATTCTGAATCTAGAGTGATGAAGGAACACTAACGTTACATAGAGTTTTTTGTACCTCTTCTTGGAAGGAACTGATACATAGGATGCATCCCAAACAGCCCCCATATTCCCGTGTATAGGGAACAGAAGTAGTGCACTAAGAAGTGAATAGGGTTCCATTTGGGACATAAATACGGTAGTTCTTATTTTTTTGCATCATTTCAGGTTCTTCCCAGCATCTTGGAATTACAATGAATCACATGATCTTCAGAAAATAAATGAGCCAATGGGGCGCTCCGTTGTCCAAAAACACCAAACTCTCCTGGAACAATAAGATATCCACAAAACCATAGTTCTGCATTTCAAGTACAGGAGAACACAACCCTCAAAACAAAACAAAGAAAAAGATCTTTGAAGAAAAACATCGTGTTCCTTTCAACAATATACAGAGGGCAATATTCTCAGTACCAGCATGTTATTCTGAGCATTCGTCCAAATATTTGGAGAGAACGGGGAGAGATGAAACAGAGGCAGAACAATGGGACTGAGGTGGTGTTATGGCGTTCGTGCGTCTCGCCTCGTTGGCCCTTTGTGTTTCTGGTCCCCAGTCAGTCCCCTCCGTGTTCAGGCTGGGTCCAGGTGGGGTCTGGTCTCTCTGGTGGTCACACACACACACACACACACACACGCACGCACGCACACACACACACACACACACACACACACACACACACACACACACACACACACACACACACACACACACACACACAAACGCACACGCACACACATAAACACACCTGCCCCCACAAGCGCATACACACACGCGTGCTTACGCTCAGGCACACACACACATACACCAATAAGCACATGCATACATATACACATGGGCGCAGCTGGGTCATGCAGCAAGACAATGATCAAAAACACAATCAAGTCTACATGAAAATGGCTAAAAAGCAACACATTTGAAGTGTTGGAATGGCCTAGTCAAAGTCCAGACCTAATCCCAACTGAGATGTTGTGGCAGGACTTGAAACGAGCAGTTCATGCTTGAAAACCCACAAATGTTGCTGAGTTAAAGCAGTTCTGCATGGAAGAGTGGACCAAAATTCCTCCATGGCGATGTGAGAGACTGACTAACAACTACAGGAAGTGGTTGGTTGCAGTCATTGCAGCTAAAGGAGGCACAACCAGTGTAAGGGGGCAATTGCTTTTCACACAGGATCTTTGGGTGTTGCATAACTTTGCTAATTAAATAAATAAAATAAGAATCTTTTTTTTCTTCATTGTAAACTCAGGTTCCCTTTATCTAATTTTAGGTTTTGGTTGAAGATCTGATAACATTCAGTATCAAAAATATGTTAAAATAGAGAAAATCAGAAAGGGAGCAAATACTTTTTCACAGCACTGTACATACTTACATAAAACATACATACATACATAAAACATACATACATACATACATAAAACATACATACATACATACATACATACATACATACATACATACATACATACATACATACATACATACATACATACATACATACAATGTAAACACACACATGAACACTACATATGTATGTGTTAAGGTCACAGCTCTGAAGAGATGACAGGGATGGTTAGGAGAGGAAAAGTCTCTTTCAGGGCTATTCTGTGATTTTCAAAGCTCAATGTTGTCAGTTCAAAGTTATTCCTTTTAAATCTGGATGTTTTAAATATTACTACAGATCAGTTGAACTTGTCCCCAAAATGCCCGAAAGCTGCTTATTTCAAATTGGAGACATATAGAATAAACTTATAATCTCCCAATTTCATCAAATCATTGTGTTTAGATAAGGCTCTAGCTCTATCTGAATTACTTAAAAATCGGTCCTCTCCTCGTCACGCCATCTTCATCTGCACTGATTGGAAAAGAGTTGACAGCTGAAAAAACAATATGGTGGAAGCCCATCGTTAGTCTTTCACCTGGTCAGTTCTCTCAGGTCAGTGCAATGAAGGACAGGAGGCGAAGAAGGGAGAGGACAGACATTTTAGTCAATTGAGAAAGAGCCTACGGCCGTGTTCGAGAACATCAAATCCACGATGCGTTGTGGGTAAATGGCAACTGACTGACTTGACTGATCTACAAATAATAATGAGTCGTTATTTATGACGCAAGGTGATTTGTAGATCAGTAAGTCTGCAGTCGACTGCACTGCACCGGCTGCGATGTCGAACAAGACCTACGTCTGTCTCTCTGGCTGTATACCTTGCAGTACAGATAATGACCACTAGATGTCCCTCTACATGACCATTCAGTGGATGCTGCTGAGGGGAGGACGGCTCATAATAATGGCTGGAATGGAATAGCATCAAACACGTTGAAAACATGCGTTTAATACCATTCCACTTATTCCGCTCCAGCCATTACCACGAGCCCGTCCTCCCCAATTAAGGTGCCACCAACCTCTTGTGTGACCACTAGATGTTCATCTAAGCCAGGGGTGTCAAACTCATCCAAGGAGGACCGAGTGTCTGCTGGTTTTAGGTTTTTTCTTTCAGTGAAGACCTAGACAACCAGGTGAGGGGAGTTCCTTACTAATCAGTGACCTTCATTCATCAATCAAGTACAAGGGAGGAGCGAGAACCCACAGACACTCGGTTCTTAGTGGAATGAGTTTGACACACGTGCTCTACACAGAGGTGACCTGATGAAGGTGTAGAGGAGAGAACTAAGAGAAGCCCAGTAATGATTCGTCTGTCAGATATTTGGCTGCTGGGGCCAGGTGCTCCTAGTGTGTTTTATAATGGCTGATCATTAGTAAGGAACAGGGGAGACATGGGCACTGTGAAACCTGCTGACAAACACCAATAACATACACACACACACACACACACACACACACACACACACACACACACACACACACACACACACACACACACACACACACACACACACACACACACACACACACACACACACACACACACACACACACACACACACACACACACACACACACACACACACACACACACACACACACTATCCTAAGAATGGTAGCTAGGCTTTGGCCGTAGTGTGCCTCATGTGAATAGCCGGAAAGAGATAATGATTGTGCCTGGCTGGATTACCATGATGAACTAGGATAGTCCACCAGCTCCCAGCCTCAGTACACTACACTACCCCAGCCAGCAGCACTTGCGCAGGACTCTGTGACTGTGTCCAAGACCAGGCATGGCCCTGGTAGGGAGCCTTCTAAATGGTTCAAACAACAGAGAGGATAATCCCTCTCCCTACTGCAGCCTCCGGAAGCCCAGGCAGAGTTGTGTTGCTGCAGCCTGCAAGCCACTGTGTCTCCATCCTCTTATTGACTGGGCAGAAAAGGGCAACTCACAAACACATTGACCAGCACCAGCTGAGTGGAGGACGAGGCTGTGACCGTGGCACCGGCCAAGACCGCATTACGCCTGCTTACTGTGTTGCAGAGTGAGGGAGAGAGATAGAGGGAGAGAGATGGAGGGAGAGAGGAAAGGAGAAAAGAAGAGACATTGAGAAAGAGAGGGATGGAGGGAGAGAGAGAGAGAGGGAGAGAGGGGAAACGGGGGCTCCCGGTCAGTGATACAGGGGCTGTGTCTGGAGAAGGTAATCCTCAGTGATCTGCCCTAATCTGCAACAGATACGAGGAGCTGAATCGCTGAAGAGAGAGGAAGAGAGGGGAGGAGAGAAGAGGGGGATGAGAGTGGGAAGAGAGGAGAGGAGAGAAGAGGGAGATGAGAGTGGGAAGAGAGGAGAGGAGAGAAGAGGGGGATGAGAGTGGGAAGAGGGGAAAACTGGATTACGGCAGCACGTCTGCATTAACTCAGTGGCCTTATCTCTTAAATCCTCTGCTGCAAAAACAGCTTTGGCGAGTACAGGGGGAGTGTGGCGGTGGAGAGGCTTGACGTGTGTGTGTGTGTGTGTGTGTGTGTGTGTGTGTGTGTGTGTGTGTGTGTGTGTGTGTGTGTGTGTGTGTGTGTGTGTGTGTGTGTGTGTGTGTGTGTGTGTGTGTGTGTGTGTGTGTGTGTGTGTGTGTGTGTGTGTGTGTGTGTGTGTGTAGGAGAGCTGAGCTCGTTTTATGCCAGCAGCACACAGTCAGTGTCCAGACAGGCATACTGTGTCCCCATATTGAGGAAAGCAGCACCACCACCACCAGGCCACTCAGTCTCAGTAGGCCTTCGTAAACTGAGCCTCCATTCTGGCTCAACCTCTCCCCGAGCCCCAACAATGGCCATTCTCTCCAAGGGAGGAAGATCATTCCCAGGGTGTACAGTTTCCGTCCTCACTTCTCTGATGGCAGCAGTGAATGATTGGGCTTTTTGGAATTTGGCCCAACCAATCGGCATAGTGAGATATCAAATCTCTATGCAGTCAGTCTCTGTGTCTCTCTCTATCTCTCCGCCTAATACGCTTTTACCACGTTTTCCTGTTGCTGAACCCTAGTTGTAATTATGGTTTACATGATTAGTGTGGAAAAATAACTCATTGTGGGTTGTTGCGGATGAAAGTGTCTGCCTCACAAGTTGAGTCGCGTCCGGCTCAGAGCCCTGAATTACACAGCAACTACCACTGTGTCACACACACACACTGGGACTAACCCTATCCCTAACCCTAAACCTAAAACTAAACCTAAACCTAACTCCTAACCCTAATTCTTCCCCTAACCCTTAACCCCTAAGCCCCCCCACATACACACACTAACACTGACTCTAGACACTTATTCACCATGACTCACAACAAGCACTTCAACGGTAATCACATTTACTTGTTGATTGATACAGTGTGACTCTCCTTAACAGTAAACTAACATTGAGGCTTTCTCATGCAACATACACACACACACACACACACACACACACACACACACACACACACACACACACACACACACACACACACACACACACACACACACACACACACACACACACACACACACACACACACACACACACACACACACACACACACACACAGCTGTGGTGTGTGTGTGTGTGTGTGTGTGTGTGTGTGTGTGTGGATGCTCTCATGTTTATGTTTGGGAGATTAGCAGTGATGAAAGAATGCCTTTTCATGTCTGGGCTAGAGCGGCCTCCTCTGACGAACACCCCACCCTGTCACCACACACACACACACACAGTCTTAATTATGGCACTCCAGATTTAGTCTTAGTCATTTTGATTAACATATTAGTAAATCTTAGTCACATTTAGGTCATTTGAATAATGATTTAGTTATTGTCAAAATGGTGATAACAGAGTTCCATTTTAGTCAACTAAATGCTCTTTCCTTTTAGCCACATCACATGTGTATTGATTCATTAACCTATAGTTAACAGAAATTGCTGACCCTACCAGAATCTGAAGTCAAATGTCTACTGTTTGCTGATGATCTGGTGCTTCTGTCCCCAACCAAGGAGGGCCTACAGCAGCACCTAGATCTTCTGCACAGATTCTGTTAGACCTGGGCCCTGAAATAACATTTCAGTAAGACAAAAAGAATGGTGTTCCAAAAAAGGTCCAGTTGCCAGGACCATAAATACAAATTCCATCTAGACACCGTTGCCCAAGAGCACACAAAAAAGATACATACCTCGGCCTAAACATCAGCGCCACAGGTAACCTCCACAAAGCTGAACATAAAATTTGAAATACCATTTAGGATCTGGCAAAAAATACTTGAATCAGTTATAGAACCCATTGCCCTTTATGGTTGTGAGGTCTGGGGTCTGCTCACCATCCAAAAATTCCCAAAATGGTACAAACACCAAATTGAGACTCTGCGTGCAGAATTCTGCAAAAATATCCTCTGTGTACAATGTAAAACACCAAATAATGCATGCAGAGAAGAATTATGCCGATACCCGCTAATTATCAAAATCCAGAAAATAGCTGTTAAATTCCACAAGCACCTAAAAGGAAGCGATTCCCAAACCTTCCATAACAAAGCCATCAACAACAGAGAGATGAACCTGGAGAAGAGCCCCCTAAGCAAGCTGGTCCAATAGCTCTGTTCACAAACACAAACAGACCCCACAGAGCCCCATAACAGCAACACAATTAGACCCAACAAAAAGACAATTACATGACACATTGGAAAGTATTAACAAAAAAACATAGCAAACTAGAATGCTGTTTGGCCCTAAACAGAGAGTACACAGTGGCAGAATACCTGACGCCATAGGCAGACCTGGCTTTCAAGGGAAGATAGGCTATGTGCACACTGCCCACAAAATGAGGTGGAAACTGAGCTGCACTTCCTAACCTCCTGCCAAATGTATGACCATATTAGAGACACATTTTTCCCTCAGATTACACAGACCCACAAAGAATTCGAAAACAAACCTAATTTGGATAAACTCCCATATCTATTGGGAAATACCACAGTGTGCCATCACAGCAGCAAGATTTGTGACCTGTTGCCACAAGAAAAGGGCAACCAGTGAAGAACAAACACCACTGTAAATACAACCCATATTTATGTTTATTTATTTTCCCTTTTGTACTATGAGAGAGAGAGAGAGAGAGAGAGAGAGAGAGAGAGAGAGAGAGAGAGAGAGAGAGAGAGAGAGAGAGAGAGAGAGAGAGAGAGAGAGAGAATGCGTCACCCATTGGTGACCCGGACTCAAGCACAGCGGACTCGATTCGGGCTTGAGGTTTAGTGACTCGACTACATCACTTGCTGAATCAGTCATTATCTCCCGTTGAAAGTCATTGGCCCCCAATCTACTTGTGTTACTGTGGCGTCTGTGGAAGGATGATAACAACCGCGATGACGCCACCGAGTGATGGAGGTCCAACCCATACTACCTTGTCACCATCTGGTGATTGTGCTTCTCTCTCTCTCTCTCTCTCTCCCTCTCCCAGCCATATGATTGGCTCTGTTTAATATTTTTTCGTTCTTCTTGTGGAGACAAGGATTATAAAGTGATTTATTCATGTTGTGGTTCCCATGCCAGGAGCCAATGCTATCTCTCTCTATCTCTCTCTCTTTCGCTCTCTCTCTCTCTACCTCTCCCTCTCTTGTTCTCTCACTCCCTCTCTTGTTCTCTCTTTTTCCCTCTCTCTCTCTACCTCTCCCTCTCTTGTTCTCTCACGCATTCTCTCTCTCTTTTTTCTCTCGTCACTTCTCCCCATCTCTGTATCTCTGCCAAGCCAGGGATGGAGTCCCTCAATCTGTGTCTGAAACCACTCGCAACATACAGTTCTTTTCCTTCTCTCTCTCTCTCTTTCTCTCTCTCTCTGACTGTGCCAGGGGTGGAGTTTAGATTAGGGAATCCCGTGGTTGAAGGGGAAAAAATGCTCAATTTGTTTCCCATTACTTATAATAGAAGAGAGACTTTTCCAAACAAAACATGATTACTGCAGGTGTCACGATCGTCATAATAACTGGACCAAAGCGCAGCGTGATCTGGGTTCCACATCTTCATTGCTATGTGAACCTCAAAGCAAAACAAGACAATACAATAAACGAACAAACCGAAACGTGACGCTACAATAACGCTCACAGGCAACTATACATAGTCAAGATCCCACAAAGCACAATTGGGAAATGGCTGCCTAAATATGATCCAAATCAGAGACAACGATAAACAGCTGCCTCTGATTGGGAACCATACCAGGCCAACATAAATCAATAATCACCTAGATAACCCACCCTAGTCACTGTCACGCCCCAACCAACATAGAGAATAAACAGCTCTCTATGGTCAGGGCGTGACAGCAGGGCGAGGATCATTTCCATCTCTCCCCTCCTGCCCGTGCACTCCTAGAAATACGATCTAAAACATTTGTGGTACCACTCTCCTATTCAAACCAGGAGTTAGTAATTGTATTCATACACATAAATCACTAGTTTGTTTTAACAGGTATTGTGTAACTGGTATTGTTTAATTCTTGACGCACGGATCCCTTTAGCGGGATCATTTTCGTAAACAACCGCTGAATTGCAGATCGCCAAATTAAAAAAAATACAAAAAATATTTATAATCATTAAATCACAAGTGAAATATACCAAAACACAGCTTAGCTTGTTGTTAATCCACCTATCGTGTCAGATTTTGAAAATATGCTTTACAATGAAAGCAATCCAAGCGTTTGTGAGTTTATCAATCACTAGACAAAACAGTAAGAACAGCTAGCCGCAAATTAGCTTGGTCACGAAAGTCAGAAAAGCAATACAATTAATCGCTTATCTTTGATGATCTTCAGATGTTTGCATTCACGAGACTCCCAGTTACACAATAAATGTTATTTTTGTTCGATAAAGATAATTTTTATAACCAAAAATCTCCATTTGGTTTGCGCGTTATGTTCAGAAACCACAGGCTCGTGCCGGTCCTGAAGGGCAGACGAAAATTCCAAAAAGTATCCGTAATGTTCGTAGAAACATGTCAAACGTTTTTTATAATCAATCCTCAGGTTGTTTTTGACATACATAATTGATAATATTTCAACCGGACGGTAAACTATGCAATACTACAGGGAAAGAAAATGTTGAGCTACAACTCTTCAGCGCATGAACTAATCAAAGGACACCTGACGCGTTTTGATAAATCTCACTCATTTTTCAAAATAAAAGCTTGAAACTATGTCTAAAGCCTGGTCACAGCCTGAGGAAGCCATTGGAAAATGAATCTGGTTGATACCCCTTTAAATGGAGGATGAGCAAACAATGAAACAGGGATTTTTCCAAATAAAAGGCACTTCCGGGTTGGATTTCCTCAGGTTTTCGCCTGCAAAATCAGTTCTGTTATACTCACAGACAATATTTTGACAGTTTTGGAAATTTCTATCCTAATCTGTCAATTATATGCATATTCTAGCATCTGGGCCTGAGAAATAGTCTGTTTACCTTGGGAATGTTATTTTTCCAAACATAAAAATAGTGTCCCCTAGCTGAAAGAGGTTATTAAACAGGTATTGTGTAACTGGTACTTGTGCAACAAGCGGAGTCGTGTGTTGTCTTTGGCTCTTTGAGGTCCTACGTGACAGTTTCCTCAGTGAAAGACAGTGAAAGACAGGGAACGAATCACCTTGCCTTTGTGACTGTAGTCTGTATCCAGTTGTACAGCTATGCTGCAAAAATGTGTATTTTTTTCATGGAATTGCTAGACAGTCGAATGAGTTTTGATATCAAAGTTGTAGGATGCAAGAAATTGAGCATATAACGTTGAGCATTTATTGAATTCAGGGACAAAAAAAACCAAATGCGTTGTTCCAAAGGGAAACAAATGAATCTATCAAACAGTTCCTACCGCACTCAGATGTAATTGGCATATTTAGTATGATCCTTCCACCTCATTAATTCCGGGGGGCCCTACCTGTTAAACATGCCTGAGGTCTTACCTAATACCTGCCCGACACCGAAAAATGGAAAGTACCTTTCTGAAAGCACCTCAAGTCATCCTGGAGCTGCTCTTTGTGGTCGGAGGTGATTGAAGACAGAAGAAAGAGCGGTGTGTTGTTAGGATCGGTTGGAAAGCCTCTGTTTAATTAAGCATGAATCCAGATGATAGTCATTATCTGATGATTGTCTTGATAATCTCTGTAAGCAGCCAGGGAGGTAGGGGAGGTGGAGGAGTCAACCTAGCATTATGATTTACAGAGGGAGAGAGAGGGGGGTGGATAGAAAGAGAGAGAGAGGGGAGAGAAGGGGGGAAGGGGGAGAAAGAGGGGAGGGGAAGAGAGCTAGAGAGAGGGAGTTGGAGACATAGATAGAACGGGGGAGGGAGAGGGAGAGAGAGAGAGAGAGACAGTGGGAGAGAGAGAGAGAGAGAGAGAGAGAGAGAGCGAGCGAATGGGAGAGAGAGAATGAGAGAGAGAGAGAATGTGTGAGAGAGAGAGAGAGAGAGAGAGAGAGAATGAAAAGGCCTTGCGTGAGAGAGAGACGTCTCACACTGAACTAACGCTCCAGCCCAGAGGGCTTGGCCTGCCTGGCCGTCTGCACGGCATGATATACTATCTCTATCTCTTACAGGTGATACAGGATCTTTGGCAGGTGCTGACACAGTACTGATGTGTAGGGTTCAAAGGTTGAGGAGCCACAGTCTAGAGGAGAGTGGATAGAGAGGTCTGGGGAGGGGAAGGGAGGACTCCATGCCAGGCTTGTTAATCACCATTCCGCCTTATTTAAAGAATTGACAGAGTTGGTTTACAAAGTATTCACAAGTCCCTTTAACTCTAGGAATGGCTAGAGTGGCTTAGCGGGGCAGGGTTGCACGTGTCAATCTGCTAGCGACTAGCGACACGGCGGAATGTGATGTCATCTGAGGGCGACCCTCTTTCAGCAAGCCGTCAATACAGACCGTAAACACGGAGCGGGTCACAGGGTTGCCATTCCAGTTGCCTTTGAAATCATACCTGTCAGGTCATACATTACAGTGTGTGTGTGTGTGTGTGTGTGTGTGTGTGTGTGTGTGTGTGTGTGTGTGTGTGTGTGTGTGTGTGTGTGTGTGTGTGTGTGTGTGTGTGTGTGTGTGTGTGTGTGTGTGTGTGTGTGTGTGTGTGTGTGTGTTTATGTGCCGAATGGAATCGTGTCTACTGAATGAGCAAATGTTGAATTCTGGCAACTGACCTCCCCACCGCATCAAAGTCCCAGTCACTCACAGCTGATGCACAATACAACAAGGAGAACAAACATTCAAACATTCTCCATTCAACTGATGACCTCCTCTTTAAAACCCATAGAAACACCCAGACAAACATGTTTCTAAACACCTCCCCTTTAAAACCCATAGAAACACCCAGACAAACATGTTTCTAAACACCTCCCCTTTAAAACCCATAGAAACACCCAGACAAACATGTTTCTAAACACCTCCCCTTTAAAACCCATAGAAACACCCAGACAAACATGTTTCTAAACACCTCCCCTTTAAAACCCATAGAAACACCCAGACAAACATGTTTCTAAACACCTCCCCTTTAAAACCCATAGAAACACCCAGACAAACATGTTTCTAAACACCACCCCTTTAAAACCCATAGAAACACCCAGACAAACATGTTTCTAAACACCTCCCCTTTAAAACCCATAGAAACACCCAGACAAACATGTTTCTAAACACCTCCCCTTTAAAACCCATAGAAACACCCAGACAAACATGTTTCTAAACACCTCCCCTTTAAAACCCATAGAAACACCCAGACAAACATGTTTCTAAACACCTCCCCTTTAAAACCCATAGAAACACCCAGACAAACATGTTTCTAAACACCTCCCCTTTAAAACACATAGAAACACCCAGACAAACATGTTTCTAAACACCTCCCCTTTAAAACACATAGAAACACCCAGACAAACATGTTTCTAAACACCTCCCCTTTAAAACACATAGAAACACCCAGACAAACATGTTTCTAAACACCTCCCCTTTAAAACCCATAGAAACACCCAGACAAACATGTTTCTAAACACCTCCCCTTTAAAACACATAGAAACACCCGGACAAACATGTTTCTAAACACCTCCCCTTTAAAACCCATAGAAACACCCAGACAAACATGTTTCTAAACACCTCCCCTTTAAAACACATAGAAACACCCAGACAAACATGTTTCTAAACACCTCCCCTTTAAAACACATAGAAACACCCGGAAAAACATGTTTCTAAACACCTCCCCTTTAAAACACATAGAAACACCTGGACAAACATGTTTCTAAACACCTCCCCTTTAAAACACATAGAATCACCCAGACAAACATTTCTAAACACCTCCCCTTTAAAACCTATAGAAACACCTGGACAAACATGTTTCTAAACACCTCCCCTTTAAAACACATAGAATCACCCAGACAAACATTTCTAAACACCTCCCCTTTAAAACACATAGAATCACCCAGACAAACATTTCTAAACATTCCCCAGATTTATTACACAGCATATGCTCATATATAAACACTATAGCCTGATCATACAATACAGTATGGTCCATAGGCAGGATGGACGGTCTGTTTTGATAGTGTACACACACACACACACACACACACACACACACACACACACACACACACACACACACACACACACACACACACACACACACACACACACACACACACACACACACACACACACACACACACACACACACACACACACACAGAGTTTGTTGATGTATCTGGTACACAGAGGGAGCGGGGAGCAGATGGCACTAACGCTGACCCCTCTGTAGTCTTCCTGTCCGCTAACTGAACCGTGGTCTGACTGGTCTTATCTGCTGAAACTGGGCGGTGGGGGAACGGACGGGCGGACGCTTTGAAGCCACGCTTGTGTGGCGATGCAATCAGGCAGACCGCTGTAGGTCCACAAACATCGACCCTCTAACTCCTCCTCCACACACACACACACACACACACACACACACACACACACACACACACACGTGCACACTTTCATGCACACACACACATGCTCACACACACCCTTTTTAAACTCACCATCGACAAGATCTGAACCTAGAAGGTCCCTGGTTGTGTAGATGTGTAGATTGAGCAGGAGACAGCAGAAACAGGACAGGAGATCCTGGATGGGCTTGGGGAGGCTGGAGGCTTGTGATTCGTGCGGAGCGTGTCATGTAGAGAGTCTTCCCAATCACCGAGAACATCTGAGGATCTCTCAAAGAATCTCTGAATGATAAAACACTATCAGAGGAACCCAAGGGATCGGCCTGAAATGTTCCACCCTGGACAGAGAAATAAACAGAGATGATCAGAGACAAAGCAACTCCCGTGGGTCAACCAGTTACTGTTAGGTTACTGTACAGTCTGATGAGAGAACAGAGAGTCTCGTTCTTCCTGGAAAACACCTGTACCATGTTTCCCCTTACTGAGCCGAGTCGTGCTGAGCTGTACAGCGCTGGCCTGGTTACTGATACACTGTAGTTATGGTCTGGGCTGGACGGTATGTGAAAAGCGCTGTGAGGTCCATGGATGGGGTCCATAGATGTGATGCATGTCTATGTAAAAGCTGTGTGCTGTGGAGAATAGTAATACACTGATGACGTAGCTATGGTTGAGACCAAATCTACATTCCAGATCTTCTGTTTGTGTGTGTGTGTGTGTGTGTGTGTGTGTGTGTGTGTGTGTGTGTGTGTGTGTGTGTGTGTGTGTGTGTGTGTGTGTGTGTGTGTGTGTGTGTGTGTGTGTGTGTGTGTCTGTGCACGTACGTATGTGTGTCTGTGTGTCTGTGTACGTATGTGTGTGTGTGTGTGGGTGTGTGTGTGTGTCTGTGCACGTACGTATGTGTGTGTGTGTGTGTGTTTGTGTTTGTGTGTGTGTGTGTGTGTGTCTGTGCACGTATGTGTGTGTGTGTGTGTGTCTGTGTCTGTGCACGTATGTGTGTGTGTGTGTGTGTGTGTCTGTGTCTGTGCACGTATGTGTGTGTGGGTGTGTGTGTGTGTGTCTGTGTCTGTGCACGTATGTGTGTGTGGGTGTGTGTGTGTGTGTCTGTGTCTGTGCACGTATGTGTGTGTGGGTGTGTGTGTGTGTGTCTGTGTCTGTGTGGGTGTTGTTCCAGAGGGTAGAGAGTGACTGGCACTAGTGTTGTGTATTTTGGGGTGGTTTCTTTTGGCAGGTACAATGACTTGTCATTCAGGTCATATCGTTGACAGTTTTTATACATAATGTCCTTTTTCTGGTGCCAAAATAAATGATCGGTACCACTTACTTCAAGTGTAGCCGGTTCCCAACAAGACCATGATGTTCCATAGCAAAGAATCTACGTCAAATATCCAGTTGGCCCGATTTTTCTAATTATTTCCCATGATGTAAAAGACATTCTAATTTCATCTGTAGTGAACCGCTTTGAAGCTTTCATCATCAGCTAACAGCTTCCGCTACGCCAGCATGGTAACAATGCTCTACTCACAGATATTGATTTGGATTAGTTTCTGTCACGTTTAGGGATTGCGTAAATGAGGCTTTGTACCCTCTCTCTTTCACCATCTCCGTCTCTCTTTCATTCTCGACTCCCCCTTTCCCTGTGTCCCCCTCCCCATGCATTCTCTCTCCCCAGCACTCCCTCTCCCCTCTCTCCCTTTCGATCCCTCTCCCCTCTCTCCCTGCCTCCTCCCTCTCTCCTCCCCCTATCTCCCCATGTCACGTCTCCATGCTGCCTCTCCCCTCTGACTCTTTGATGTGTCTGTTTTAATTCTCAGCTTAATGAATCTGTGGCGCTGCCGTTGCCTATCGGTGGCAGGATCACAGATCTATCCCAGGGTTAAGTGCAGTAGAGTGTGGTACGGCGTGCCTCTCTTCTAGTTGGTGAGTGTCGAGATAGTACAGGGGGTGAAACAATGGGAGCTGCCTTGAGGCCCTGAGAGAATTAGCTTCGAATGCAGATCCCAGAGAGGACCAGAAAGAACCAGAGAGGGGTAGAGAGGAAGAGAGGAACAGAGAGGGCAGAGAGGGCAGAGAGGAGTAGAGAGGAACAGAGAGGACCAGAGAGGACCAGAGAGGAGTAGAGAGGAGTAGAGAGGAAGAGAGGAACAGAGAGGAGAAAAGAGGAACAGAGAGGAGAAAAGAGGAACAGAGAGGACCAGAGAGGACCAGAGAGGAGAAGAGAAGAACAGAGAGGAACAGAGAGGAACAGAAAGGACCAGAGAGGACCAGAGAGGAGTAGAGAGGAGTATAGAGGAAGAGAGGAACAGAGAGGAGAAAAGAGGAACAGAGAGGAGAAAAGAGGAACAGAGAGGACCAGAGAGGACCAGAGAGGAGAAGAGAAGAACAGAGAGGAACAGAGAGGAACAGAGAGGACAGAGAGGAGTAGAGAGGAACAGAGAGGACAGAGAGGAGTAGAGAGGAACAGAGAAGAACAGAGAAGAACAGATAGGAGGAGAGAGGAACAGAGAGGAGCAGAGAGGAGTAGAGAGGAGAAGAGAAGAACAGAGAGGAACAGAGAGGAACAGAGAGGACAGAGAGGAGTAGAGAGGAACAGAGAGGACAGAGAGGAGTAGAGAGGAACAGAGAAGAACAGAGAAGAACAGATAGGAGGAGAGAAGAACAGAGAGGAGCAGAGAGGAGTAGAGAGGAGAAGAGAAGAACAGAGAGGAACAGAGAGGAACAGATAGGAGGAGAGAGGAACGGAGAGGAGCAGAGAGGAGTAGAGAGGAACAGAGAGGAGCAGAGAGGAGTAGAGAGGAGAAGAGAAGAACAGAGAGGAACAGAGAGGAACAGAGAGGAACAGAGAGGAACAGAGAGGAACAGATAGGAGGAGAGAGGAACGGAGAGGAACAGAGAGGAGTAGAGAGAACAGAGAGGACCAGAGAGGAGTAGAGAGGAGTAGAGAGGAACAGAGAGGAACAGAGAGGAACAGATAGGAGGAGAGAGGAACGGAGAGGAACAGAGAGGAGTAGAGAGGACAGAGAGGACCAGAGAGGAGTAGAGAGGAACAGAGAGGAACAGAGAGGAGGAGAGAGGAACAGAGAGGAGGAGAGAGGAACGGAGAGGAACAGAGAGGAGTAGAGAGGACAGAGAGGACCAGAGAGGAGTAGAGAGGAACAGAGAGGAACAGAGAGGAGGAGAGAGGACAGAGAGGACAGAGAGGACCAGAGAGGAGTAGAGAGGAACAGAGAGGAACAGAGAGGAGGAGAGAGGAACGGAGAGGAACAGAGAGGAGTAGAGAGGACAGAGAGGACCAGAGAGGAGTAGAGAGGAACAGAGAGGAACAGAGAGGAGGAGAGAGGAACAGAGAGGAGGAGAGAGGAACGGAGAGGAACAGAGAGGAGTAGAGAGAACAGAGAGGAACAGATAGGAGGAGAGAGGAACGGAGAGGAACAGAGAGGAGTAGAGAGAACAGAGAGGAACAGATAGGAGGAGAGAGGAACGGAGAGGAACAGAGAGGAGTAGAGAGGAACAGAGAGGAACAGATAGGAGGAGAGAGGAACGGAGAGGAACAGAGAGGAGTAGAGAGGAACAGAGAGGACCAGAGAGGACCCAGCAATCATTAAGAAAGTAAAGCTGTGGTTTTCATCATTCCTAGCTTGACAGTAGGCTCAGTATCTCCTCACCTCCCCAACTCCTCACACCTTTCCACATCAATAGCTGATGTATGATGAAGGTTGTGGGCATGATGACAGGTGGATGTGGTTACCACAACCCAAATGAAAGAATTAAGAAAAAAGTTTGGATTTACGCCATAAATGTAGCATTTACGCTACATGCTACTAACTCTCAAAATACTGAGTGACCCCAGCACCGTGACAAGACTATATAATGGCTAACGCTAGCAATGAAGGCCAGGAGGATGTTGCTCTACTGAAGTCCCAGGCTAGACTCACACCATCCGTCCCAATCCAGGAGGAGGCCCGGGTCCATAAATCAAAGCAGGTGGTTTCCCCCCTCCTTCCAAAATGTCTCCACCACAGGAGAGAGGGGAGGGGGTGAAAGAGATAGACCTGGGGGCACAGGGCTTGGTTATGAGAGAGCGATGATAAAAGTCGGCCCGTAAATCAATTCCTCATCTTTTATCAAAGGCATATTTCAATCGGTGTGTACCGTTTAACTAGCGCTAGTAAAACATTACAAATAAAGAAAAAGGCTGAGGTTTGGGGCTTCCATCTGTGTGGAAACTACACTAAATATACCCCCCCCCCCCACCACCCCACACACTCCACAGGAAATGATCTGGGGCCTGATCTGAATGATCCCTCAGCCATGCATTAATACAGGATTCAAAGACACGGGGTGTCATGTTCAAACACAACGCTGTGGAGGGGAAATCCCAGGTGCTGTACTGGGGGCTTCAGACTGCTCGATCTAATCACAGATACTTCAGGTTCATTACTGTCCAATGGACATGTTACGGCGTATACTGCACTTTACAGTAGATACGTTATGTTCAGAGGTGTTTTCCAAGTCTTTCACGTGATTGATGTGTGCCGGATCAGATCGTTACTGTTCAGAATACTGTAGTTAGGTTTCATCATTCGTTTTGAGATCGCTTCTTTGTGGAACTCTCCGTTTCACAAACGTTTATTCTGTCTGCCGCAAAAGATTCTATGTGTTGTATTTCATCATACTGCAATGTTGTTGTTGTTTACTAAAGCCCCTGGAACTGATGTTTACTGACATCATATTTTTAAATGTATTATTGTTTTTAAATATGTAACTTGGCAAGTCAGTTAAGAACAAATTCTTATTTACAATGATGGCCTATGGGACTCCCAATCACGGCTGGTTGTGATACAGACTGGATTTGAACCAGGGTGTCAGTAGTGATGCCTCTAGCACGGAGATGCAGTGCCTTAGACCGCTGCGCCACTCCGGAGCCCAATACGATATCACATCTGTTGTAGACTACATAGTGTTGCATGGTGTTACATGGTGTTAAACACCTCTTCTAGGGAAATAGATTGAATCTACCACAGCCAGATCCAGACATTAACGGCTAAATCCTGACTTGAGAGAATCTCAAACCTTCACTTCAAAAACTCCCTTTGGCATCCATGCATGATTTGTGGCGAAAGTTTGGCATTAAAAGTGTGTGTGTGTCTCAGGTCAGTATTCAGCTCTACAGTACGAGACCTGTCCTGCTGTTTCTGTAATGAGACACTATTTCATTTCATTCCTCTATGACTCACACAGCGGATCTGGTGATGTCTACCACCCGTGAAGATAACCGGGACATCAGGGTAAACTGTACTTAATACCGTGGAGACGTTTCCTACCGAGAGGACACCACTCTTCGGATCTTTGATGTTCGTGAGCAACCGATGCCCTCGGATCCTAAATACACACCACCGTACAACATACCTGTGCTTCAGGAGAGTGTGGACTGAACTGGTGGCTGCTCAGACCCTTTTTAAAGCGATCCATGTAATGAAGAACCTCACAATAATATCATATGTGACCCCTGAGGGCAGTGAACCTACAACCTTGGCGTTGATATTGCTGCTCTCTTATCAACTGAGCCACGCAAGACCACAATGGGACCTGTAAACCAGTGTGACCTTTCATACCTGTCAAATGAGCAGGTGATGATACGAGGTTAGGATACATTGCTGTCTATGTCTGTATCCCAAAATGGAACCCTATTCCCTACCTAGGGCACTCCTTTTAACCAGAGCCTGATGGGTTGCGGTCAAAAGTAGTGCCCTACATAGGGAACAGGATGCCATTTGGGATGTAACCTGTATCTGTCTATGCTGTGGAGGATGTGAATGATGTGTTCGTCTGATTCGCCTTTAAAAAGGTCTGACCCTGCAGTGTGATGGAGGAGATAGACACCCTCACATCAAACACAGCAGGGAGAAGGTGTTTCTATTCGGAGACGCTATAGTTGTCTGGCGTCAACCAGATGAGGCGTCCTGCTTTCAGGCCGTCTGTTGGTACGACACGGATTGTTATTATTGTCTTGATTTGTCTGATGATTTATGTTTCAGTGGTGAATTGAAATACTACTGATAAGTGGGAAAGTATATACTGTATATATACAGAATAAAATACCAAAAATACAAAATATCATATTTACATGCATCAGTTTAGTGTACATGTTCACAATAGTCCCAAGCCACTGGGTAAATCAGTAGGTGACTGTGGTAGAAATAGTCCCAGGCCACTGGGTAAATCAGTAGGTGACTGTGGTAGAAATAGTCCTAGGCCACTGGGTAAATCAGTAGGTGACTGTGGTAGAAATAGTCCCAGGCCACTGGGTAAATCAGTAGGTGACTGTGGTAGAAATAGTCCCAGGCCACTGGGTAAATCAGTAGGTGACTGTGGTAGAAATAGTCCCAGGCCACTGGGTAAATCAGTAGGTGACTGTGGTAGAAATAGTCCCAGGCCACTGGGTAAATCAGTAGGTGACTGTGGTAGAAATAGTCCCAGGCCACTGGGTAAATCAGTAGGTGACTGTGGTAGAAATAGTCCCAGGCCACTGGGTAAATCAGTAGGTGACTGTGGTAGAAATAGTCCCAGGCCACTGGGTAAATCAGTAGGTGACTGTGGTAGAAATAGTCCCAGGCCACTGGGTAAATCAGTAGGTGACTGTGGTAGAAATAGTCCCAGGCCACTGGGTAAATCAGTAGGTGACTGTGGTAGAAATAGTCCCAGGCCACTGGGTAAATCAGTAGGTGACTGTGGTAGAAATAGTCCCAGGCCACTGGGTAAATCAGTAGGTGACTGTGGTAGAAATAGTCCCAGGCCACTGGGTAAATCAGTAGGTGACTGTGGTAGAAATAGTCCCAGGCCACTGGGTAAATCAGTAGGTGACTGTGGTAGAAATAGTCCCAGGCCACTGGGTAAATCAGTAGGTGACTGTGGTAGAAATAGTCCCAGGCCACTGGGTAAATCAGTAGGTGACTGTGGTAGAAATAGTCCCAGGCCACTGGGTAAATCAGTAGGTGACTGTGGTAGAAATAGTCCCAGGCCACTGGGTAAATCAGTAGGTGACTGTGGTAGAAATAGTCCCAGGCCACTGGGTAAATCAGTAGGTGACTGTGGTAGAAATAGTCCCAGGCCACTGGGTAAATCAGTAGGTGACTGTGGTAGAAATA
>NC_092091.1:69814016-69821516 GCF_045679555.1 Salvelinus alpinus
TTTTTTTGTCGTGTTCAGTGGAATATATTAAAACATGGACACTTACCACTCTGCGTCTTGGTCCAATCCCTGCTACACCTCCTCTTCAGACGAAGAGGAGGAAATCAGCCGTTACAATTTGATCATGTATGTCACGCCCTGACCTTGTATTCTTTGTTTTCTTTATTATTTTGGTTAGGTCAGGGTGTGACAAGGGTGATATATGTTTTTGTCCTGTCTAGGGTTTGTGTATGTTTATTGGGTTTGTTACTAGTCTAGGTGTTTTGTATGTCTATGGTTGCCTAGATTGGTTCTCAATTAGAGGCAGCTGTTTATCGTTGTCTCTGATTGGGAACCATATTTAGGCAGCCATATTCCTTGAGTATTTCGTGGGTGATTATCTATGTCTATGTTTTAGTTGCTTGTGTCAGCACTATGATTATATAGCTTCACGTTGTTTTTGTATAGTTCATTCAGTGTTCTTTATTAAAAGAAGATGCATTCAAATCATGCTGCGCTTTGGTCTCATCGCTATAACGAACGTGACAATGTATATGTTTTTGTTGTTTGTTATAGGGACAAAAGATTAGAGAAGTGGTTAAACCATACATCTCCATTTTGGATAGATAACTCTTTGTGTTGTTTGTTTAGTGTTTTCCAGTCTATGGATTCTTCAATTACATTGAGCTGATTTCTAGTGTGCTGTTCCTTCTTTTTCCGTAGTATATTTTGGTATTGCTTTAGTGATTCACCATAGTGAAGGCGTAGGCTCAGTGTAACGATGTACGCTGAGAGTCGGGAAGCAAGTTCAGGGAGTGAATACGTTTAATAAATCAATGAACTAAATAAGAACAACAAACACACTGACATGAAACGGGAACAATGACGACCGAGGAAGAAACCAAAGGGAGATCATGTAAAGGGCAGGTAATCAAGGAGGTGATGGAGTCCAGGTGAGTGTCATTATGCGCGTAACGCTGGTGACAGGTGTGCGCCCTAACGAGCAGCCTGGTGACCTAGAGGCCGGAGAGGGAGCACAACTGACACTCAGGTTTTCTGGGTCTCTATGTTTTTGGTTGGATAGGTTTCTCTACCCTTCTCTCTCTCACTCAATTCAATTCAATTTCAATTTAAGGGCTTTATTGGCATTGCCAAAGCAAGTGAAATAGATAATAAGTTAAATAAACAATAAACAGTAAACATTACACTCACGAAAGTTCCAAAAGAATAAAGACATTACAAATGTCATATTATGTGCAAATAGTTAAAGTACAAAAGGGAAAATAAATAAACATAAATATGGGTTGTATTTACAATGGTGTTTGTTCTTCACTGGTTGCCCTTTTCTTGCTGTATTTCACCCAATAGATATGGGAGTTTATCAAAATTGGGTTTGTTTTCGAATTCTTTGTGTATCTGTGTAATCTGAGGGAAATATGTGTCTCTAACATGGTCTTATATTTGGCAGAAGGTTAGGAAGTGCAGCTCAGTTTCCACCTCATTTTGTGGGCAGTGTGCACATAGCCTGTCTTCTCTTGAGAGCCAGGTCTGCCTACAGCAGCCTTTCTCAATAGCAAGGCTATGCTCACTGAGTCTGTACATAGTCAAAGCTTTCCTTAAGTTTGGCTAAGTCACAGTGGTCAGGTATTCTACCACTGTGTACTCTCTGTTTAGGGCCAAATAGCATTCTAGTTTGCTCTGTTTTATGTTAATTCTTTCCAATGTGTCAAGTAATTATATTTTTGTTTTCGCATTATTTGGTTGGGTCTAATTGTGTTGCTGTCCTGGGACTCTTTGGGGTCTGTTTGTGTTTGTGAACATAGCCCCAGGAGCAGCTTGCTTAGGGGACTCTTCTCCAGGATAATCTCTCTGTAGATGATGGCTTTGTTATGGAAGGCTTGGGAATCGCTTCCTTTTAGGTGGTTGTAGAATTGAATGGCTCTTTTCTGGATTTTGATAATTAGCTGGAATCGGCCTAAAATCTCTCTCTCACTCTCTCTCTCGCACTCTCTCTTTCTCTCGCTCTCTCTCGCTCTCTCTCGCTCTCTCTCGCTCTCTCTCGCTCTCTCCATCTCTCTCTCTCTCTCTTTCTCTCTCTCCATCTCTACATTTACATTTACATTTAAGTCATTTAGCAGACGCTCTTATCCAGAGCGACTTACAAATTGGTGCATTCACCTTATGACATCCAGTGGAACGGCCACTTTACAATAGTGCATCTAAATCTTTTAAGGGGGGGGGGTGAGAAGGTGAGAATCTCTCTCTCCCTTTCTCTCTCTATCTCTTTACCTCTCTTCCCCCTCCATCTTTATCTCTCTTTATCTCTCTCTCTCTTTCTCTCTCTCCACGCCACCATCCCTCTCTCTCTCTGTCTCTCGCTCTTCGCTCCGGGTGCTTTCGGTCCTCTCAGATTACAGTTGAATATTACAGGCCGTGACCAATCTCCAATTAACCAAATGTTGCCGGGGTATACTATCACCCATGACTCCTTTCATGGCCCTTTAAATGTCTTTTCAGGCGCTGGAATATTTTCGGTGCACATCAGAATATGGTTGGCTGTTAAAACCCAACCCCCTCACTTTTTGACTTGGAAGCTTAACCCAAATAAATCAATCTCACTGTAATGTATTCAAAAATAAGCGAAGATGAATTAACAGAAGCTCTAAATTGTATTTCAATCAAGTAAATTACCGCCGCAGTTCCACTTTTGAAAGACTGACCGATGCGTTTTAGTCTTCATTTTGGCTAATAAAGAATCTGACACATTTCTTTACATTAAAATGAAGCTTTGACAACGTTTGACAACGTTCCACAATCCACCGGTCAACATGTCTAAACCAGAGCATTACTCCTCTTTGTATGTCTCCTCTCTGAGATGGCTTGGCAGTCCTGCCTGTGTGACATTTGTTATGTATCTATTATGATGTTAATGGGTCGCTTCTCACACTCACGTCCATATGCCGCCATTCCTTTAAATGATAATTGGAAAATAATTAGAGGCTAAAAGGTTTATTTTCTCTCCAAACAGTATGGGCGGAATAAATCACAGAGAGCTAGAGCCATGATACTAACCACTGCTGCCTGCTGCAGCCTGAGAGAGAGAGAGAGAGAGAGAGAGAGAGAGAGAGAGAGAGAGAGAGAGAGAGAGAGAGAGAGAGAGACTGAACACATGGGGTGATGCAAGTCTTCTGCTGCCTGGTTAGAAAGAGTTCTCAGCATCATAACATCACCCAAACTTTATGGATTTGGGGATTTTGTATGTCAGAAGTTGACAAAGTGCATCAACTATCAGAACTCTGAGCCAGTGCACAAACCCCTTTGTCTTGATACATTTCTACATGGGTTGGCTTCTACTGCTTTATTCTGTTGAAGACTTTTATGTGTTTCAGTAGATTTCTCTCTGTCTCCGTCTCCCTCTCCCTCTCCCTCTCCCTCTCTCCCTCTCCCTCTCCCTCTCCCTCTCCCTCTCCCTCTCTCTCTCTCTCTCCCTCTCTCCCTCTCTCAGTAATATATGAACTTCAGCAATAGCCTGAAAGCTGTCTTTCTTCTTTCAGTCTTTCTACTACATCCTTCAACTGTTTCCTGTTTTCAAAGTCGGTTTACCCCTTTTCTTTCTTCTCCGCAACACACCGGCACTCATATACACAGTGGACTTGAACCTCTCTGTCCATATACCACTCATATACACAGTGGAATTGAACCTCTCTGTCCATATACCACTCACATACACAGTGGACTTGAACCTCTCTGTCCATATACCACTCACATACACAGTGGACTTGAACCTCTCTGTCCATATACCACTCACATACACAGTGGACTTGAACCTCTCTGTCACGATCGTCTATGGGTGAGAGAGAGGACCAAGGCGCGGCGTGTGCAAAATACATCTTCTTTTATTTAGAAGACAGGAAAAACACACAAAACAAACACTAGACACAACTAACAAAATAACAAACTGACGACCGTGAAGCTATATCAACCAATAGTGCTGACACAAACACTACACATAGACAATTACCCACAAACACCTAAAGCCTATGGCTGCCTTAAATATGGCTCCCAATCAGAGACAACAATAACCAGCTGTCTCTGATTGAGAACCAAATCAGGCAACCATAGACTTTTCTAAACACCTACACTGAACCCAACCCCATACATACTACAAAACCCCCCTAAACAATACACACACCCTAAACTAGACAAAACACACAAACATCCCTCATGTCACACCCTGACCTAACTAAACTAATCAAGAATATATATATAACAAAGGCCAGGGTGTGACAGTACCCCCCCCCAAAGGTGCGGACTCCGGCCGCAAATCCTGACACAGAAGGGGAGGGTCCGGGTGGGCCTTCCTATGGTGGCGGCTCGGGTGCGGGACGTGGACCCCCCTCCACCATCGTCACTACCCGCTTTGGTGGCGCCTCTGGAACGGCGAGTCCCGGACTGAATACCATCCCATAGGGCGCCACTGGACGGAGGGGCAGCTCCGGACTGAGGGGCTCCGGACTGAGGGGCAGCTCCGGACTGAGGGGCAGCTCCGGACTGAGGGGCAGCTCCGGACTGAGGGGCAGCTCCGGACTGAGGGGCAGCTCCGGACTGGCGGCTGGCTCTGGCGGATCCTGGCTGGCTGGCTCTGGCGGATCCTGGCTGGCTGGCTCTGGCGGATCCTGGCTGACTGGCTCTGGCGGATCCTGGCTGGCTGACGGCTCTGGCGGATCCTGGCTGGCTGACGGCTCTGGCGGATCCTGGCTGGCTGACGGCTCTGGCTGCTCATGGCTGGCGGACGGATCGGGCTGATCCTGTCTGGCGGTGCTTGGCAGACGGGCAGCTCTGACGGTGCTTGGCAGACGGGCAGCTCTGACGGCTCGGGACAGACGGGCAGCTCTGGCCGGCTGAGGCGCACTGTAGGCCTGGTGCGTGGTGCCGGAACTGGTGGTACCGGGCTGGGGACACGCATCTCAGGGCTAGTGCGGGGAGAAAGATCAGTGCGTACAGGGCTCTGGAGACGCACATTAGGCCTAGTGCGTGGTGCCGGAACTGGTGGTACCGGGTTGGAGACACGCATCTCAGGGCTAGTGCGGGGAGCAGCAACAGGATGCACAGGACTCTGGAGACGCACAGGAGGCTTGGTGCGTGGTGCCGGAATTGGTGGTACCGGGCTGGAGACACGCACCATAGGGCGAGTGCATGGAGGAGGAACAGGGCTCTGGAGACACGCTGGAAGCCTGGTGCGTGGTGTAGGCACTGGTGGAACTGGGCTGGGGCGGGGAGGTGGCGCCTGAAATACCGGACCGTGCAGGCGTACTGGCTCCCTTGTGCACTGAGCCTGCCCAACCTTACCTGGTTGTATGCTCCCCGTCGCCCGACCAGTGCTGGGAGGTGGAATAACCCGCACCGGGCTATGTAGGCGAACAGGGGACACCATGCGTAAGGCTGGTGCCATGTAAGCCGGCCCGAGGAGACGCACTGGAGGCCAGATGCGTTGGGCCGGCTTCATGACATCCGGCTCAATACTCAATTTAGCCCTGCCATGTCCAGAAATCCTGTGTAAGTGGGTCCTGTTGCCGCTTGACACGCCGCTTGGTCCGATTCGGGTGGGTAATTCTGTCACGATCGTCTATGGGTGAGAGAGAGGACCAAGGCGCGGCGTGTGCAAAATACATCTTCTTTTATTTAGAAGACAGGAAAAACACACGAAACAAACACTAGACACAACTAACAAAATAACAAACTGACGACCGTGAAGCTATATCAACCAATAGTGCTGACACAAACACTACACATAGACAATTACCCACAAACACCTAAAGCCTATGGCTGCCTTAAATATGGCTCCCAATCAGAGACAACAATAACCAGCTGTCTCTGATTGAGAACCAAATCAGGCAACCATAGACTTTTCTAAACACCTACACTGAACCCAACCCCATACATACTACAAAACCCCCCTAAACAATACACACACCCTAAACTAGACAAAACACACAAACATCCCTCATGTCACATCCTGACCTAACTAAACTAATCAAGAAAATATATATAACAAAGGCCAGGGTGTGACACTCTCTGTCCATATACCACTCACATACACAGTGAAATTAAACCTCTCTGTCCATATACCACTCACATACACAGTGGACTTGAACCTCTCTGTCCATATACCACTCACATACACAGTGAAATTAAACCTCTCTGTCCATATACCACTCACATACACAGTGGACTTGAACCTCTCTGTCCATATACCACTCACATACACAGTGAAATTAAACCTCTCTGTCCATATACCACTCACATACACAGTGGACTTGAACCTCTCTGTCCATATACCACTCACATACACAGTGGACTTGAACCTCTCTGTCCATATACCACTCACATACACAGTGGACTTGAACCTCTCTGTCCATATACCACTCACATACACAGTGGACTTGAACCTCTCTGTCCATATACCACTCACATACACAGTGAAATTAAACCTCTCTGTCCATATACCACTCACATACACAGTGGACAGTGGACTTGAATACAGTATATATCAACCAAGGTTGCTCAATTCAGAAAAATATAATAATTACAATTCATTCATTTAAAAAAGGCTTTTATTTTCAATGACTTCTCAATAAACTGAAAAGTAGAAGCTATTTATTTCGAAAGTTTGAACATTTCAGATTTGTTTTAAATCACTTCCTGAATTGACTGCCTTGAATTGGAATTGAGTCCAACCATGGTATCAACCAAAGTACTGGTCTGTTTTCCTGTTAAAACACTATGGAGGTCAGCAGCCTTTTCATTCCACCTGACTTCTGGATGTTTCAATTTACAGTATGTTCTTCTCACTCCTGAAACACCACTGTTCAGCACAAACCCGTTTGAAGGGAACAACAACCAATGAAATGAAAAGATCTGAGAGAGAGAGAGGAGCTTTGGTCGGGAAGGACTTATTTTATTTTTGTTGTCGCTGTAGTTCTTCAAAGGGCTTGCCGGGTCTCAGTCTAAACATCCTCTATGTTACCCCCCAACATAACTGATAGCTATTTCTGACGTGAGGCAACGCAGCGCCTGGAAATTGGTTGTCTGCAGGCCGAAGGTAGAATATAATTCTCCCGAGCATCTTGAGAAAAAGCATCTGGCGAGGGACACAAGAAGTCCTCCTAAGGTTTAAACCTTTGTTTCTTAAGAGATCCCTCGCTCTCGCCCCTCCTCACCCCTCGCCCCCCCCCTTGTCCTGACATCAGCGTAATTGGAGATCATTACAGACCCACAATGCAACCCTCTCAGATCTCCGGCTGAGTAATGGAAATTAATTGTGGTGTTGGGGCGCATGGCAGCTCCTCGTAACAACATCAGCAGCACAGAATGGAAACGGAGCACTATAGTGAGAAGAGGAGAGGTAGAGAGGTACGACTTCCCCCCCAAATTGAATCCAAGTGAAGATATCCTGTTCAGGGCATCTATTGGTTAGGCGAGCAGCTGAAACGAGCCAGATTGTTGGCTGGCGTTTTTAGC
>NC_092091.1:69826516-69889036 GCF_045679555.1 Salvelinus alpinus
GTGTAGTGAGTTAGTGTTAGACCAGGGGAGACCAGTCAGAGTAGTGAGTTAGTGTTAGACCAGGGGAGACCAGTCAGAGTGGTGAGTTAGTGTTAGACCAGGGGAGACCAGTCAGTGTAGTGAGTTAGTGTTAGACCAGGGGAGACCAGTCAGAGTAGTGAGTTAGTGTTAGACCAGGGGAGACCAGCCAGAGTGGTGAGTTAGTGTTAGACCAGGGGAGACCAGTCAGAGTAGTGAGTTAGTGTTAGACCAGGGGAGACCAGTCAGAGTAGTGAGTTAGTGTTAGACCAGGGGAGACCAGTCAGTGTAGTGAGTTAGTGTTAGACCAGGGGAGACCAGTCAGTGTAGTGAGTTAGTGTTAGACCAGGGGAGACCAGTCAGAGTAGTGAGTTAGTGTTAGACCAGGGGAGACCAGTCAGAGTAGTGAGTTAGTGTTAGACCAGGGGAGACCAGGGGAGACCAGTCAGTGTAGTGAGTTAGTGTTAGACCAGGGGAGACCAGTCAGAGAAGTGAGTTAGTGTTAGACCAGGGGAGACCAGCCAGAGTAGTGAGTTAGTGTTAGACCAGGGGAGACCAGTCAGAGTAGTGAGTTAGTGTTAGACCAGGGGAGACCAGGGGAGACCAGTCAGAGTAGTGAGATAGTGTTAGACCAGGGGAGACCAGTCAGTGTAGTGAGTTAGTGTTAGACCAGGGGAGACCAGTCAGTGTAGTGAGTTAGTGTTAGACCAGGGGAGACCAGCCAGAGTAGTGAGTTAGTGTTAGACCAGGGGAGACCAGTCAGAGTAGTGAGTTAGTGTTAGACCAGGTGAGACCAGGGGAGACCAGTCAGAGTAGTGAGATAGTTTTAGACCAGGGGAGACCAGTCAGTGTAGTGAGTTAGTGTTAGACCAGGGGAGACCAGTCAGAGTAGTGAGTTAGTGTTAGACCAGGGGAGACCAGCCAGAGTAGTGAGTTAGTGTAAGACCAGGGGAGACCAGCCAGTGTAGTGAGTTAGTGTTAGACCAGGGGAGACCAGTCAGAGTAGTGAGTTAGTGTTAGACCAGGGGAGACCAGTCAGAGTGGTGAGTTAGTGTTAGACCAGGGGAGACCAGTCAGTGTAGTGAGTTAGTGTTAGACCAGGGTAGACCAGTCAGTGTAGTGAGTTAGTGTTAGACCAGGGGAGACCAGTCAGAGTAGTGAGTTAGTGTTAGACCAGGGGAGACCAGTCAGAGTAGTGAGTTAGTGTTAGACCAGGGGAGACCAGTCAGAGTAGTGAGTTAGTGTTAGACCAGGGGAGACCAGTCAGAGTAGTGAGTTAGTGTTAGACCAGGGGAGACCAGTCAGAGTAGTGAGTTAGTGTTAGACCAGGGGAGACCAGTCAGAGTAGTGAGTTAGTGTTAGACCAGGGGAGACCAGTCAGAGTAGTGAGTTAGTGTTAGACCAGGGGAGACCAGTCAGAGTAGTGAGTTAGTGTTAGACCAGGGGAGACCAGGGGAGACCAGTCAGAGTAGTGAGTTAGTGTTAGACCAGGGGAGACCAGTCAGTGTAGTGAGTTAGTGTTAGACCAGGGGAGACCAGTCAGAGTAGTGAGTTAGTGTTAGAACAGGGGAGACCAGTCAGAGTAGTGAGTTAGTGTTAGACCAGGGGAGACCAGCCAGAGTAGTGAGTTAGTGTTAGACCAGGGGAGACCAGCCAGTGTAGTGAGTTAGTGTTAGACCAGGGGAGACCAGTCAGAGTAGTGAGTTAGTGTTAGACCAGGGGAGACCAGTCAGAGTAGTGAGTTAGTGTTAGACCAGGGGAGACCAGTCAGAGTAGTGAGTTAGTGTTAGACCAGGGGAGACCAGTCAGAGTAGTGAGTTAGTGTTAGACCAGGGGAGACCAGCCAGAGTGGTGAGTTAGTGTTAGACCAGGGGAGACCAGTCAGAGTAGTGAGTTAGTGTTAGACCAGGGGAGACCAGTCAGAGTAGTGAGTTAGTGTTAGACCAGGGGAGACCAGTCAGAGTAGTGAGTTAGTGTTAGACCAGGGGAGACCAGTCAGTGTAGTGAGTTAGTGTTAGACCAGGGGAGACCAGTCAGAGTAGTGAGTTAGTGTTAGACCAGGGGAGACCAGTCAGAGTAGTGAGTTAGTGTTAGACCAGGGGAGACCAGGGGAGACCAGTCAGTGTAGTGAGTTAGTGTTAGACCAGGGGAGACCAGTCAGAGTAGTGAGTTAGTGTTAGACCAGGGGAGACCAGTCAGAGTAGTGAGTTAGTGTTAGACCAGGGGAGACCAGCTCAGAGTGTAGTGAGTTAGTGTTAGACCAGGGGAGACCAGTCAGAGTAGTGAGTTAGTGTTAGACCAGGGGAGACCAGTCAGAGTAGTGAGTTAGTGTTAGACCAGGGGAGACCAGCCAGTGTAGTGAGTTAGTGTTAGACCAGGGGAGACCAGTCAGAGTAGTGAGTTAGTGTTAGACCAGGGGAGACCAGTCAGAGTGGTGAGTTAGTGTTAGACCAGGGGAGACCAGTCAGTGTAGTGAGTTAGTGTTAGACCAGGGGAGACCAGTCAGAGTAGTGAGTTAGTGTTAGACCAGGGGAGACCAGCCAGAGTGGTGAGTTAGTGTTAGACCAGGGGAGACCAGTCAGAGTAGTGAGTTAGTGTTAGACCAGGGGAGACCGGTCAGGGTAGTGAGTTAGTGTTAGACCAGGGGAGACCAGTCAGTGTAGTGAGTTAGTGTTAGACCAGGGGAGACCAGTCAGAGTAGTGAGTTAGTGTTAGACCAGGGGAGACCAGTCAGAGTAGTGAGTTAGGTGAGACCAGGGGAGACCAGTCAGAGTAGTGAGTTAGTGTTAGACCAGGGGAGACCAGGGGAGACCAGTCAGAGTAGTGAGTTAGTGTTAGACCAGGGGAGACCAGTCAGAGTAGTGAGTTAGTGTTAGACCAGGGGAGACCAGCCAGAGTAGTGAGTTAGTGTTAGACCAGGGGAGACCAGTCAGAGTAGTGAGTTAGTGTTAGACCAGGGGAGACCAGTCAGAGTAGTGAGTTAGTGTTAGACCAGGGGAGACCAGTCAGTGTAGTGAGTTAGTGTTAGACCAGGGGAGACCAGTCAGAGTAGTGAGTTAGTGTTAGACCAGGGGAGACCAGTCAGAGTAGTGAGTTAGTGTTAGACCAGGGGAGACCAGTCAGTGTAGTGAGTTAGTGTTAGACCAGGGGAGACCAGTCAGAGTAGTGAGTTAGTGTTAGACCAGGGGAGACCAGTCAGAGTAGTGAGTTAGTGTTAGACCAGGGGAGACCAGTCAGTGTAGTGAGTTAGTGTTAGACCAGGGGAGACCAGTCAGAGTAGTGAGTTAGTGTTAGACCAGGGGAGACCAGTCAGTGTGGTGAGTTAGTGTTAGACCAGGGGAGACCAGTCAGAGTAGTGAGTTAGTGTTAGACCAGGGGAGACCAGTCAGAGTAGTGAGTTAGTGTTAGACCAGGGGAGACCAGTCAGAGTAGTGAGTTAGTGTTAGACCAGGGGAGACCAGTCAGTGTAGTGAGTTAGTGTTAGACCAGGGGAGACCAGTCAGAGTAGTGAGTTAGTGTTAGACCAGGGGAGACCAGTCAGAGTAGTGAGTTAGTGTTAGACCAGGGGAGACCAGTCAGAGTAGTGAGTTAGTGTTAGACCAGGGGAGACCAGTCAGTGTAGTGAGTTAGTGTTAGACCAGGGGAGACCAGTCAGAGTAGTGAGTTAGTGTTGGACCAGGGGAGACCAGTCAGAGTGGTGAGTTAGTGTTAGACCAGGGGAGACCAGTCAGTGTAGTGAGTTAGTGTTAGACCAGGGGAGACCAGTCAGAGTGGTGAGTTAGTGTTAGACCAGGGGAGACCAGTCAGAGTAGTGAGTTAGTGTTAGACCAGGGGAGACCAGTCACTGTAGTGAGTTAGTGTTAGACCAGGGGATACCAGGGGAGACCAGTCAGAGTAGTGAGTTAGTGTTAGACCAGGGGAGACCAGTCAGTGTAGTGAGTTAGTGTTAGACCAGGGGAGACCAGTCAGAGTAGTGAGTTAGTGTTAGACCAGGGGAGAACAGTCAGAGTAGTGAGTTAGTGTTAGACCAGGGGAGACCAGGGGAGACCAGTCAGAGTGGTGAGTTAGTGTTAGACCAGGAAAGACCAGGGGAGACCAGTCAGTGTAGTGAGTTAGTGTTAGACCAGGGGAGACCAGGGGAGACCAGTCAGAGTAGTGAGTTAGTGTTAGACCAGGGGAGACCAGTCAGTGTAGTGAGTTAGTGTTAGACCAGGGGAGACCAGTCAGAGTAGTGAGTTAGTGTTAGACCAGGGGGACCAGTCTGAGTAGTGAGTTAGTGTTAGACCAGGGGAGACCAAGGTAGACCAGCCAGAGTGGTGAGTTAGTGTTAGACCAGGGGAGACCAGTCAGAGTAGTGAGTTAGTGTTAGACCAGGGGAGACCAGTCAGAGTAGTGAGTTAGTGTTAGACCAGGGGAGACCAGTCAGTGTGGTGAGTTAGTGTTAGACCAGGGTAGACCAGTCATTGTAGTGAGTTAGTGTTAGACCAGGGGAGACCAGTCAGAGTAGTGAGTTAGTGTTAGACCAGGGGAGACCAGTCAGAGTAGTGAGTTAGTGTTAGACCAGGGGAGACCAGTCAGAGTAGTGAGTTAGTGTTAGACCAGGGGAGACCAGTCAGAGTAGTGAGTTAGTGTTAGACCAGGGGAGACCAGCCAGAGTAGTGAGTTAGTGTTAGACCAGGGGAGACCAGTCAGAGTAGTGAGTTAGTGTTAGACCAGGGGAGACCAGTCAGAGTAGTGAGTTAGTGTTAGACCAGGGGAGACCAGTCAGTGTAGTGAGTTAGTGTTAGACCAGGGGAGACCAGTCAGAGTAGTGAGTTAGTGTTAGACCAGGGTAGACCAGTCAGTGTAGTGAGTTAGTGTTAGACCAGGGGAGACCAGGGGAGACCAGTCAGAGTAGTGAGTTAGTGTTAGACCAGGGGAGACCAGTCAGTGTAGGGAGTTAGTGTTAGACCAGGGGAGACCAGTCAGAGTAGTGAGTTAGTGTTAGACCAGGGGAGACCAGTCAGAGTAGTGAGTTAGTGTTAGACCAGGGGAGACCAGTCAGAGTAGTGAGTTAGTGTTAGACCAGGGGAGACCAGTCAGAGTAGTGAGTTAGTGTTAGACCAGGGGAGACCAGTCAGAGTAGTGAGTTAGTGTTAGACCAGGGGAGACCAGTCACTGTAGTGAGTTAGTGTTAGACCAGGGGATACCAGGGGAGATCAGTCAGAGTAGTGAGTTAGTGTTAGACCAGGGGAGACCAGTCAGAGTAGTGAGTTAGTGTGAGACCAGTCAGAGTAGTGAGTTAGTGTTAGACCAGGGGAGACCAGTCACTGTAGTGAGTTAGTGTTAGACCAGGGGATACCAGGGGAGACCAGTCAGAGCAGTGAGTTAGTGTTAGACCAGGGGAGACCAGTCAGTGTAGTGAGTTAGTGTTAGACCAGGGGAGACCAGTCAGAGTAGTGAGTTAGTGTTAGACCAGGGGAGACCAGGGGAGACCAGTCAGTGTAGTGAGTTAGTGTTAGACCAGGGGAGACCAGTCAGAGTGGTGAGTTAGTGTTAGACCAGGGGAGACCAGTCAGAGTAGTGAGTTAGTGTTAGACCAGGGGAGACCAGTCAGAGTAGTGAGTTAGTGTTAGACCAGGGGAGACCAGTCACTGTAGTGAGTTAGTGTTAGACCAGGGGATACCAGGGGAGACCAGTCAGAGTAGTGAGTTAGTGTTAGACCAGGGGAGACCAGTCAGAGTAGTGAGTTAGTGTTAGACCAGGGGAGACCAGCCAGAGTAGTGAGTTAGTGTTAGACCAGGGGAGACCAGTCAGAGTAGTGAGTTAGTGTTAGACCAGGGGAGACCAGTCAGAGTAGTGAGTTAGTGTTAGACCAGGGGAGACCAGTCAGTTTAGTGAGTTAGTGTTAGACCAGGGGAGACCAGTCAGAGTAGTGAGTTAGTGTTAGACCAGGGTAGACCAGTCAGTGTAGTGAGTTAGTGTTAGACCAGGGGAGACCAGGGGAGACCAGTCAGAGTAGTGAGTTAGTGTTAGACCAGGGGAGACCAGTCAGTGTAGTGAGTTAGTGTTAGACCAGGGGAGACCAGTCAGAGTAGTGAGTTAGTGTTAGACCAGGGGAGACCAGTCAGAGTAGTGAGTTAGTGTTAGACCAGGGGAGACCAGTCAGAGTAGTGAGTTAGTGTTAGACCAGGGGAGACCAGTCAGAGTAGTGAGTTAGTGTTAGACCAGGGGAGACCAGTCAGAGTAGTGAGTTAGTGTTAGACCAGGGGAGACCAGTCACTGTAGTGAGTTAGTGTTAGACCAGGGGATACCAGGGGAGACCAGTCAGAGTAGTGAGTTAGTGTTAGACCAGGGGAGACCAGTCAGAGTAGTGAGTTAGTGTTAGACCAGGGGAGACCAGTCAGAGTAGTGAGTTAGTGTTAGACCAGGGGAGACCAGTCACTGTAGTGAGTTAGTGTTAGACCAGGGGATACCAGGGGAGACCAGTCAGAGCAGTGAGTTAGTGTTAGACCAGGGGAGACCAGTCAGTGTAGTGAGTTAGTGTTAGACCAGGGGAGACCAGTCAGAGTAGTGAGTTAGTGTTAGACCAGGGGAGACCAGGGGAGACCAGTCAGTGTAGTGAGTTAGTGTTAGACCAGGGGAGACCAGTCAGAGTGGTGAGTTAGTGTTAGACCAGGGGAGACCAGTCAGAGTAGTGAGTTAGTGTTAGACCAGGGGAGACCAGTCAGAGTAGTGAGTTAGTGTTAGACCAGGGGAGACCAGTCACTGTAGTGAGTTAGTGTTAGACCAGGGGATACCAGGGGAGACCAGTCAGAGTAGTGAGTTAGTGTTAGACCAGGGGAGACCAGTCAGAGTAGTGAGTTAGTGTTAGACCAGGGGAGACCAGTCAGAGTAGTGAGTTAGTGTTAGACCAGGGGAGACCAGTCACTGGAGTGAGTTAGTGTTAGACCAGGGGATACCAGGGGAGACCAGTCAGAGCAGTGAGTTAGTGTTAGACCAGGGGAGACCAGGGGAGACCAGTCAGAGTAGTGAGTTAGTGTTAGACCAGGGGAGACCAGTCAGTGTAGTGAGTTAGTGTTAGACCAGGGGAGACCAGTCAGAGTAGTGAGTTAGTGTTAGACCAGGGGAGACCAGGGGAGACCAGTCAGTGTAGTGAGTTAGTGTTAGACCAGGGGAGACCAGTCAGAGTGGTGAGTTAGTGTTAGACCAGGGGAGACCAGTCAGAGTAGTGAGTTAGTGTTAGACCAGGGGAGACCAGTCAGAGTAGTGAGTTAGTGTTAGACCAGGGGAGACCAGTCAGAGTAGTGAGTTAGTGTTAGACCAGGGAAGACCAGTCAGTGTAGTGAGTTAGTGTTAGACCAGGGGAGACCAGTCAGAGTAGTGAGTTAGTGTTAGACCAGGGGAGACCAGTCAGTGTAGTGAGTTAGTGTTAGACCAGGGGATACCAGGGGAGACCAGTCAGAGTAGTGAGTTAGTGTTAGACCAGGGGAGACCAGTCAGAGTAGTGAGTTAGTGTTAGACCAGGGGAGACCAGTCAGAGTAGTGAGTTAGTGTTAGACCAGGGGAGACCAGTCACTGGAGTGAGTTAGTGTTAGACCAGGGGATACCAGGGGAGACCAGTCAGAGCAGTGAGTTAGTGTTAGACCAGGGGAGACCAGGGGAGACCAGTCAGAGTAGTGAGTTAGTGTTAGACCAGGGGAGACCAGTCAGTGTAGTGAGTTAGTGTTAGACCAGGGGAGACCAGTCAGAGTAGTGAGTTAGTGTTAGACCAGGGGAGACCAGGGGAGACCAGTCAGTGTAGTGAGTTAGTGTTAGACCAGGGGAGACCAGTCAGAGTGGTGAGTTAGTGTTAGACCAGGGGAGACCAGTCAGAGTAGTGAGTTAGTGTTAGACCAGGGGAGACCAGTCAGAGTAGTGAGTTAGTGTTAGACCAGGGGAGACCAGTCAGAGTAGTGAGTTAGTGTTAGACCAGGGAAGACCAGTCAGTGTAGTGAGTTAGTGTTAGACCAGGGGAGACCAGTCAGAGTAGTGAGTTAGTGTTAGACCAGGGTAGACCAGTCAGTGTGGTGAGTTAGTGTTAGACCAGGGGAGACCAGGGGAGACCAGTCAGAGTAGTGAGTTAGTGTTAGACCAGGGGAGACCAGTCAGTGTAGGGAGTTAGTGTTAGACCAGGGGAGACCAGTCAGAGTAGTGAGTTAGTGTTAGACCAGGGGAGACCAGTCAGAGTAGTGAGTTAGTGTTAGACCAGGGGAGACCAGTCAGAGTAGTGAGTTAGTGTTAGACCAGGGGAGACCAGTCAGAGTAGTGAGTTAGTGTTAGACCAGGGGAGACCAGTCAGAGTAGTGAGTTAGTGTTAGACCAGGGGAGACCAGTCACTGTAGTGAGTTAGTGTTAGACCAGGGGATACCAGGGGAGACCAGTCAGAGCAGTGAGTTAGTGTTAGACCAGGGGAGACCAGTCAGTGTAGTGAGTTAGTGTTAGACCAGGGGAGACCAGTCAGAGTGGTGAGTTAGTGTTAGACCAGGGGAGACCAGTCAGAGTAGTGAGTTAGTGTTAGACCAGGGGAGACCAGTCAGAGTAGTGAGTTAGTGTTAGACCAGGGGAGACCAGTCACTGTAGTGAGTTAGTGTTAGACCAGGGGATACCAGGGGAGACCAGTCAGAGTAGTGAGTTAGTGTTAGACCAGGGGAGACCAGTCAGAGTAGTGAGTTAGTGTTAGACCAGGGGAGACCAGTCAGAGTAGTGAGTTAGTGTTAGACCAGGGGAGACCAGTCACTGTAGTGAGTTAGTGTTAGACCAGGGGATACCAGGGGAGACCAGTCAGAGCAGTGAGTTAGTGTTAGACCAGGGGAGACCAGGGGAGACCAGTCAGAGTAGTGAGTTAGTGTTAGACCAGGGGAGACCAGTCAGAGTAGTGAGTTAGTGTTAGACCAGGGGAGACCAGTCAGTGTAGTGAGTTAGTGTTAGACCAGGGGAGACCAGTCAGAGTAGTGAGTTAGTGTTAGACCAGGGGAGACCAGGGGAGACCAGTCAGTGTAGTGAGTTAGTGTTAGACCAGGGGAGACCAGTCAGAGTGGTGAGTTAGTGTTAGACCAGGGGAGACCAGTCAGAGTAGTGAGTTAGTGTTAGACCAGGGGAGACCAGTCAGAGTAGTGAGTTAGTGTTAGACCAGGGGAGACCAGTCAGAGTAGTGAGTTAGTGTTAGACCAGGGGAGACCAGTCAGAGTAGTGAGTTAGTGTTAGACCAGGGGAGACCAGGGGAGACCAGTCAGAGTAGTGAGTTAGTGTTAGACCAGGGGAGACCAGTCAGAGTAGTGAGTTAGTGTTAGACCAGGGGAGACCAGTCAGAGTAGTGAGTTAGTGTTAGACCAGGGGAGACCAGTCAGAGTGGTGAGTTAGTGTTAGACCAGGGGAGACCAGTCAGAGTGGTGAGTTAGTGTTAGACCAGGGGAGACCAGTCAGAGTAGTGAGTTAGTGTTAGACCAGGGGAGACCAGTCAGAGTGGTGAGTTAGTGTTAGACCAGGGGAGACCAGTCAGAGTGGTGAGTTAGTGTTAGACCAGGGGAGACCAGGGATTCCAGCCGGAACACGTTGAAAGGCAGGGCTGCTACTCTTTAATGTGGCTCCAGCTGCAGCTCTCTGGTCCTCCTAATGAGGTGCTGTACACACACACACACACACACACACACACACACACACACACACACACACACACACACACACACACACACACACACACACACACACACACACACACACACACACACACACACACACACACACATTCACACACAGCCGCCGATGATGATGATTATCATTATGTTGGGGACTCATCCAAATACCTCAAGGGACCGAAACAGAGACAAAGGCTCTCCCCCCTTCCAAACCTCAAACCCCCAGACACCGACCCGGGACCCCCCACCTCCAACCCCCAGACACCGACCCGGGACCCCCCACCTCCAACCCCCCAGCATTGGCACAGGACCCCCCCACCTCCAACCCCCCAGCATTGGCACAGGACCTCAGGTAAACACCCATCAAGGTCCCGCCCCCCCACTTCCATCAGTCACCTCAGCCCTGGCCAGCACCCAGCACCCAGCACCCTACCTCACTGTCTGCCAATGCAGAGGGGGTTAGAGACGAGCCGTGGCCCTGTAGGCCCCTCAGGGCTGAGGTTCACACAACATAGAGGTGGGGAGGAGCCGTGGAAAAGGTGTGGAGCTGCTGAACACCTTCCATTGGCCGAGGTGCTTTAATGCGGCTGATTCTATAGCCATTAGGGTCTGAGAGTAGGAAGTTCTGAGAACAGCATCGTTTGGTTGGGTTTGAGGGGTGGATACAGGGCAGATAGAGCATATGGTCTGAGTGATGGATGGATGGGAGGGAGAGAGAGAGAGAAGCACAATCACCAGATGGTGACAAGGTAGTATGGGTTGCACCTCCATCACTCGGTGGCGTCATCGCCGTTGTTATCATCCTTCCACAGACGCCACAGTAACACAAGTAGATTGGGGGCTAATGACTTTCAACAGGAGCTAATGACTGATTCAGCAAGTGATGTAGTCGAGTCACTAAACCTCAAGTCTGAATCGAGTCCCAAGACCCCTGTGCTCGAGTCTGAGTCCGGGTCACCAGTGGTTGAGTCACGAGACCCCAGTGGTAACAGTGTAAATCATCTTGTAATACTTATCTGTTCGTTGACTGAAGTATCCTGGCCACTATGATGCTATCAGTTATGTGTACTGTATGAAATAGGTAAAATACAGGTGTACCAGTCCACTATAAAATAGTCCTCACTTGATCAGCCTTTTGCCAGCCCTTTGATAGAGTGAAGGGCCCAACTAAGAGAAATATAACGAGAGAGTGAGCGAAAGAGAGTTCATTAAAAGCTGTGTGTGGGTGTGCATGGGTGTGTGTGTGTGTGTGGGTGTGCATGGGTACGTGTGTGTGTGTGTGTGGGTGTGCATGGGTACGTGTGTGTGTGGGTGTGGGTGTGGATGGGTGTGTGTGTGTGGGTGTGCATGGGTACGTGTGTGTGTGGGTGTGGATGGGTGTGTGTGTGTGGGTGTGCATGGGTACGTGTGTGTGTGGGTGTGGATGGGTGTGTGGGTGTGGGTGTGGATGGGTGTGTGTGTGTGTGTGTGTGTGTGTGTGTGTGTGTGTGTGTGTGTGTGTGGGTGTGCATGGGTACGTGTGTGTGTGGGACAGTGGTACAGCCCATTGAACAGGCCGACAGGGCTAATCCCCAGCACCATCAAAGGAGCCAGAGAAGGGGAGTCTGGGCCATGACAGCACTGCACAGAGCACACGGAGGACAGGAGAGAGGTTAAGGGAGGAGAGAGGAGGAGAGAGGAGAGGTTAAGGGAGGTGAGGAGAGGAGAGAAGAGGAGAAGAGGGAGAGGTTAAGGGAGGAGAGGAAGGGATCATAAGGGAATCAGTCAGGTAGGCAGAGAGACAGAGAGTGAGGTGGAGCTGAGCAGGAAAGAGTGATTTTACATTTTTTATTTGACCTTTATTTAACCAGGTAGGCTAGTTGAGAACAAATTCTCATTTACAACTGTGACCTGGCCAAGATAAAGCAAAGCAGTGCGACAAAAACAACAACACAGAGTTACACATGGGATAAACAAAAGTACAGTCAATAACACAATAGAAACATCAATATACAGTGTGTGCAAATGGAGTAAGGAGGTAAGGCAATAAATAGGCCATAGTAGCGAAGTATTACAATTTAGCAAATTAACACTGGAGTGATAGATGTGCAGATGATGATGTGCAAGTAGAAATACTAGTGTGCAAATGAGCAAAAAAGTAAATAAAAACAATATGAGGTAGATAGATTGGAGGGGCTGTTTACAGATGGGCTATGTACAGGTGCAGTGATCTGTGAGCTGCTCTGACACCTGATGCTTAAAGTTAGTGAGGGAGATATAAGATTCCTACTTCAGTGATTTTTGCAGTTCGTTCCAGTCATTGGCAGCAGAGAACTGGAAGGAAAGGCGGTCACAGGAGGTGTTGGCTTTGTGGATGACCAGTGAGATATACCTGCTGGAGCACGTGCTACGGGTGGGTGTTGCTATGGTGACCAGTGAGCTGAGATAAGGCGGGGCTTTACCTAGCAAAGACTTATAGATGACCTGGAGCCAGTGGGTCTAGCGACGAATATGTAGCGAGGGCCAGCCGACTAGAGCATACAACTCGCAGTGGTGGGTAGTATATGGGGCTTTGGTGACAAAACGGATGGCACTGTGATAGAATACATCCAGTTTGCTGAGTAGAGTGTTGGAGGCTATTTTGTAAATGACATCGCCGAAGTCAAGGATCGGTAGGATAGTCAGTTTTACAAGGGAATGTTTGGCAGCGTGAGTGAAGGAGGCTTTGTTGCAAAATAGGAAGCCGATTCTAGATTTGATTTTGGATTGGAGACGCTTAATATGAGTCTGGAAGGAGACTTTACAGTCTAACCAGACACCTAAAGAGTGATCTGATGATCTGATGCCTCCTGTGATAACCAGTGTGATTATTACCTCGGGAGGGCCCTGTACTGGACTGGCCTAGACTGGTCTGGGTAACACAGAAAGAGTCTATACTATCTGATAGAGATGAGGAGATGGGGAGATATAGTCACTTGGCTGCTGGTGATATGAGAACCTTCCAGGACCTCTGCTCTGCCCCTTTTTAATCTATTTAGCCTCTTCTCCTGTCTCTCCTGTCTCGCCCCATTCTCTCCCTCCTCTTCCCTCTTCCCTCTCCTCCCCTGCTGGCATCAGTCTCCTCCCTGGCGCGGGACACAGGGAGGTAGTGTTGGTCAGAGCTGGGTTGGCAGGGCTCCCGTCAGATAGAGATGAAGCTCCCTAGCATCCTCACACAGCCGTGTCTGATCCCCGGCCAGATCCTCCCCAGGGGTCAACCTCCCTCGCCCCCTCACCAAACACACGCAGTCCCCAGAGTTGTCACAGACACACAAGGGTTCATGCATACACACACAACGCCACTCTTGGCTCTGCCATTCCTGCCTCTGCCAGCCGCCGAGAGAGAGAGAGAGAGAGAGAGAGAGAGAGAGAGAGAGAGAGAGAGAGAGAGAGAGAGAGAGAGAGAGAGAGAGAGAGAGAGAGAGAGAGAGAGAGAGAGAGAGAGAGAGAGAGAGAGAGAGAGAGAGAGAGAGAGAGAGAGAGAGAGAGAGAGAGAGAGAGAGAGAGAGAGAGAGAGAGAGAGAGAGAGACACACACTATTGTGATGAGGCTAGTAATTAACCTGTGACTGGGAGTGTTGACCCCATGTGAAGAGCAGGGCTCAGTCAGAGAGGGGAGGTTTTCTATCAGTCAGTGATTATAACACAGCATGGGGAGTATTTCATTTAGAACCATTCATCTCTGTGGCTCAGTGTCTGATCACTCAGCGTGCACTAACCCCGCTGATTAAGAGGCGTTGGTAACACCCTTACAAACTTGGTGATTGAAGGTTTCGTCGCTCAGTCGTTGACGTGAGGCTCTCTCTGTGATTACAGACTCACAAGCCTCATGATGTCTTGGAGGGAGTTCATCTCCAATGCAAAAAGATACATCTTGCTTTTCACTCCAACTCCTTATTCAGGCTAAAATGTGAAAGCCTATCTCTCGTAGCTTCTCTATATATCCCACGTCTCTCCATCTCTCTCGCTCTCCCTCTCTCTCCCTCTCCCTCTCTGTCACATTGTTTATCACCAATTACATAAAGCTGTAGCAGCTTGCCGCTAGGTTCTAGCTGCCGTAGCCAGACAGAGAGAGACAGAGCCCATTCACATGCAGATGTCGCTAGATAAATCCCCATCTTGTTTTGTTGTGGGATGGCTCATTTTGTTCAGGCTCTCCCCCTCTCCCTTCCTTCGCCCGCAGGCTCACTCGCATCCACCCCCTTGTTTGTCTCTCGTTGTTCACAACGTGCCGTGAACGAAAGAAACGCAAAAACGAAATGTGTGGAGGCGGAACAAAAATGTTAATTGGTCGCATGGCACTATATAATCCACCCCTCCACTCTTTCGCTCCCTCCTTCTCTCGTTACCTCTATAGATGACTGATAAATATTTAATTGCAAACGTGAATCTTTATTCTCATAATCCCCCTCTCCCATCCCTTCTGCTTTGAGCTCATCCCTCTGTTCACAACATCCATCTAACAATAGGCCTGACGCAAGAGTCTCTCTCACACCCAAATAAATGCCCAAACAAATAAATCTCTCTCTCTCTCTATCTGCCCCCCTTTAAGACACATTCAACTGTGACACAATTCAGAGAAACGAGAGATGGGGATCTAAATTAACTCTAGTACTAATGTATTGTGTACTGTCTCATTGTCACAAAGGTGTCACAAAGATTATCTTCCACACCTCCGCCTGAACCAAGTCTGTCTTTCTTCTACTATACAGGATCTGTGGCTTCCTTTCTTTGCCAGATAGTGCTCCAACTTCCAGCGTTAAACCATAGTGGTAGTTACAACTTCTAATTATTTCATGCCCCTTGGTTGTCTGGGTACGGGACGATGCAAAAGTGTTGGAGAGAAGAAGAGAAGAGAGAGAGAAGACAGAATGAAAAAGAGAGGCGTGCTGGAATGATTGACAGCACCCGTTCCCGTAGGAACTCATTAAGGCTTCTGACTAAAAGCTAGTGGGCACTCTCTCCTCCTCTTCTCTCTCCTCTCCTTTCCTCTTCTCTCCTCTTCTCCCTCTCCTCTCCACTATCTCTCCTCTGTCTCCTCTTCTCTCTCCTCTCTCCTCTCCTCTCCTCTCTCCTCTCCTCTTCTCTCTCCTCTCCTTTCCTCTTCTCTCCTCTCCTTTCCTCTTCTCTCCTCTCTTCTCTCATCTCTTCTCTCTCCTCTCCTTTCCTCTTCTCTCCTCTCCTCTCTCCTCTTCTCCCTCTCCTCTCCTCCATGGTTCTCCTTTTAGACCTAACATTCAGTCAGAGAGAGAGAGAGAGAGAGAGAGAGAGAGAGAGAGAGAGAGAGAGAGAGAGAGAGAGAGAGAGAGAGAGAGAGAGAGAGAGAGAGAGAGAGAGAGAGAGAGAGAGAGAGAGAGAGAGAGAGAGAGAGAGAGAGAGAGAGAGAGAGAGAGAACTGCCTTATCTCTGCAGCAGCACCACCACAGAAAGAAGAGTGAACTGAACACGCTGTGCTCTTTATCTCATCTGATCTGACGCTTGCTTTTAAAACATATTTTTTGGGGGCCTCGTCTTCTCTTTCATTCAGAGTTCCTCTGGAAGGGTTTCTGCTTAGACTGTGTTCTTTTTCAGCCCCCTCTGTGACTTTTTGTGCTTGGTCCTTAGTAGTCTCTCTCGGTTTCTCTTTTTTGCTCCCTCTCTCGTTCTCTCTTCTTTCTCTGTTTTGGAGGCAGGGGTAAGGGTTCTGAAAGTCTCTTGAAGTGCTTGGTCCTCTGAGAGAAGTTTAAATAACAACTTCGTGGTACTATAATGAAGTACATAGAGATCGCATGACTGGTGTGAAACTTTCGCTCCCTCGAAAGTTTGGTCTCCTCCATTAACGATATGCCATCTTTGACATCAGTGATGTTAACGCAATCTGCTTGTCTGTTCATAATCTAGTGGTAGGCACATAGAAATTGAATTATATTTCTTTGGGTTGGCATCTCTTCACCAAATTATGTTCAGAATGAAGTTCTGGGTTGAGAAGTGCAGAGATTTTCAATAGGTATCAATTATGGTGAACTGCACCACTCGCTCGACCATTGCATTTCCTCACCAACATTGTAAACCACCAGAGAGTGAAAGGTGATGAGACATGCTCTTCTTAGATATATTCCATGTCCAGACATGACACAGTTTCTGACACTGGCAATTATGACCTGCCAATTTAACAGAGAGGGAGAGAGGGATGTGTGCCTCTGAGTTTGTAATCCGCTCTCAAATTAGGCGACCGACAGACAGACCTTCAGAGCATCGGATATGGTTCACCCACTGTTCCTCATTAGACATGTGTCTGTCATGACACAAACACACACACACACACACACACACTGGCAGGCACTCGCGCACGAATACACAAACACGCACACGCACACACTCAATCACATAGAGACATTCCTTGTCTGAGTGCCTTGTACAAACTTGGAATTTGTACATTCAAGCAGAACATGGCTTTTTTCCCATTTAAACATCAGCCAATGGATATCTACCTGCTCCACCATGACAGAGCTGTCCAGGAGGGGGCTTCCTGTCTTGCTAGTCTGTACCCTCCACTGGCTGCAAACAACCAACAATGGATATCTACCTGCTCCACCATGACAGAGCTGTCCAGGAGGGGGCTTCCTGTCTTGCTAGTCTATACCCTCCACTGGCTGCAAACAACCAACAATGGATATCTACCTGCTCCACCATGACAGAGCTGTCCAGGAGGGGGCTTCCTGTCTTGCTAGTCTGTACCCTCCACTGGCTGCAAACAACCAACAATGGATATCTACCTGCTCCACCATGACAGAGCTGTCCAGGAGGGGGCTTCCTGTCTTGCTAGTCTGTACCCTCCACTGGCTGCAAACAACCAACAATGGATATCTACCTGCTCCACCATGACAGAGCTGTCCAGGAGGGGGCTTCCTGTCTTGCTAGTCTGTACCCTCCACTGGCTGCAAACAACCAACAATGGATATCTACCTGCTCCACCATGACAGAGCTGTCCAGGAGGGGGCTTCCTGTCTTGCTAGTCTATACCTAGTCTATACCCTCCACTGGCTGCAAACAACCAACATACTGAACATCTCAGCAGAATCTCTGTTTATAACACCTTTAGAGAAATGTAAAAAGATAAACTATATTTTTATATCTCCTTCAAAAACTAAACAATCCATATCTGCATCCATTGTGGTTGTGAATTCAAAGACATGTCTGAAGGACAGGTGAGTCTTGGGCGCCTATGTCCAGTGAACATGTCTGAAGGACAGGTGTGTCTTGGGCGCCTACGTCCAGTGATCATGTCTATGAGATGTTGTAATGGGAGAAATGCGGAGGGGTGGTATGGGGAAAACACTTGGAGTTTAGAATGCTGTTGTTGAAACCGTGATTCCCACTATTTACCACTATGTTTGGGCTAGTTTTTAACAGTCTGAAATGAATGGATGATTTGAGCGATCATAAAAAAAGCCACTTTGGTGTCGAGCCAACGGTTAAATAGAGGTGATTCAGAAGAAAGCAGAAGATCAATAGGAGTTTATATGACTCTGCAAATCCCCCTTCGCTTTGTGTCTCTATTTGAAGTCTGAGAGTGAAGCACTCACTCACTTTATATCAAAGAGCTGTCATCTTCGCAGCGGCTACTGTAGATAATATTATGCTTTAGGTCTTCAGTTACCTTTTCTTCAAGGTTTCTGAGACTGAACTTCAAATACCATAGACTCCACTTTCTCTCTCCCCACTCCAACTTTCTCAAGACGTGTTTGCGTCATAGGAAAGTTGGCACATGCGTGCATGCGGTCGGGCGGTCGGTTTCTGACGTTAAAATTGTGTTAAGTCGACTACTCATTGAAGATGAATTAGGAAATGGATCGCCTGAGATCTGACGCTGTCGGCGCAGGATGCTGTTGATGACTCAACGTTGATGTGAAGACTGACACAAGTGGGTTGAAAACATCATCTCGTAGAAGACACTGGCCTGCGTCCCAAATGGCACCCTATTCCCTACATAGGTCTCTGGTCAAGAGTAGTGCACTATGGGCACTGGTAAAAAGTAGTGCACTATAGGGGAAATATGGTATCACTTGGGACGCAGTCTTAGATTAAGCAGGCCAATGAGAAATTAGCTTCATGAGAAAAGACTGACACTAACCACAGCCAACAACAAAAAACTCCAAGGCCTCTTCAGACGTCATGGCCCGGGCCGCTAACGCAAATAAACAACCGTGTGTGTGTTTGTTTGTTTGAGCGTCAATGTCACCGGGTGCGACCATGGCTCTTGGCTCGAGCCGCCGTCTCCCAGGCCCCAGAATGCCCTCCACCAATCAGATGCTTTCTCTGGCACGCTTCAGGATGACCGCAGAGGAACAAGAAAACAAACACTGGGCAAACAAACCGGGCTCGAGCCGAAGCCACCAACCCTGATGATCCCCTCATAGCAGCAGTAAGCTGAGGCAGAAGAGCGGTTCTTAGGCTTTTGTGGGAACGTTTAGATGTGGTCCCCTTTCCTTGCTCCGTACATTCAACCCTAAATCTCCCTATGACTTTTTCTTTCTTTCTCCATCTCTCTCGCTCTCTTTCTTTCTTTCCCTCCCCCCTCTTATTGTCTTTCAAACCTTACTCTCTCTCTCCTTTCCCCCTCCATCTCTCTTCCACTCTCACTCTCTCTCCCGATCTCCTCTCTCTCCCCACTCCCTCTCTCTCTCTCTGGGCCCATCTGGGCCGTCTGGTGCGGTGGGGAACGTCCCCCGTCCCTGTCCTCCCTGTCAGGGAAGCTCTGCGGGGCCCCGTGGGTACACAAAGGCAGGATTACTGCAGCTGCCAGTCACGCTAAGATCCTCAGCCAGCTCTCTGAGGGCCCAGCCTAGCGCCCGTGTCCTCCTCAAAGATCCTTGCTGCACCCCGTCACAAAGGGACGTCATTAGACCAAACACAAAAGGCCCCCCCGTCTTCTTATGGTTCTTAGGCAACAACGCAATCAGGAGGCCAAATAGCCTGATTAGGAAAGATAATACTGGTTTGTAAAGTGGGAGTGAAGGCAATGTCATCTGGTGATAATGGGGAGGAGGGAGGACATGTTGGAGGACAGCATGTTGTTTGGTTTTGCATAGAACAATGTGAAGAGTGTGTGTGTGTGTTTTTATGTGTGTGTGTGCGTGTGTGTGTGCGTGTGCGCGTGTGCGTGTGTGTGTGTGTGATGTAGCCAGCAGCATACCACCCTGCATCCCACTGCTGGCTTGCCTCTGAAGCTAAGCAGGGTTGGTCCCTGGACGGGAGACCAGATGCTGCTGGAAGTGGTGTTGGAGGGCAAGTAGGAGGCATTCTTCTGGTAAAAACAAAATATATCCCAATGCCCCAGGGCAGTGATTGGGGACATTGCCGTCTTTCGGATAGCATGTTAAAAGGGTGTCCTGACTCTGTGGTCACTAAAGATCCCATGGCACTTATTGTAAGAGTAGGGGTGTTAACCCTGGTGTCCTGGCTAAATTCCCAATCTGGCATTCATACCACCATGGTCAACTAATAATCCCCAGTTTACAATTGGCTCATTCATCCCCCCTCCTCTCACCTGTAACTATTCCCCAGGTCGTTGGGGGAATAGTTGTGTGTTCTCAGTCAACTTACCTGGTAAAATAAGGGTTAAATAAATGAATTCAAATAAAATAATGTGGGTTTTCGTTGGATCTGTTATGAGGTTGTCATGTGTTGTTATGAGGTTGCCATGCGTTGTTATGAGGTTGTCATGCGTTTTCTGTATAGTTTGTGGAGGAAGAGATTACTTACAAGTAGTTTTGGTTAGTTGAGACCAAAGTAATTAGAAGGTAAACTCGTTAAAAAGCAGAATACAAACGTTTTAAGTGTAGTGTTCTTTAAGTGTCTTTGCCAGATAATTCCATTAAATATTTATTTAATTTAGACTGATTTAGCAATGTCAAATTATTTTATTTTCAATCAAGAAATTATTATGCACAGGCGAAAATCTAAAATAATTATTTATTAAGCTTTCTTAATTATACATTAAAAAGATTTGTTTTAATTTTAAACTTTCCAAAGAATACCTCAGTTTGTCTTGATGTTAAGGCGCTTTGAAAATACCTCTTTGTCTTTGAAAACAGTACATTTGATCTTTAAATTAATTGGAAGAATACAAAAACAAAGTATTCCCCACCCTTTACTCTTGCACTTATCAAACGGTTAGCAATATTCCACAAGGTTCTTCTCCATGTCTGTTCTTCACAGAGCCTCGTCCATTCAAGTCAGTGTGAAGAAGCGTGGCCTATGATTTTAGAGTTGGACCTTTGAATCATCAAATCAAAGTTTATTTGTCACGTGCGCAGAATACAACAGGTGTAGACCTTACAGTGAAATGCTTACTTACGAGCCCCTAACCGACAGTGCAGCTTCAAAAAAATATGGATAAGAATAAGAGATAAAAGTAACAAGTAAATAAAGAGGAGCAGTAAAATATAACAATATATACAGGGGGGTGCCGGTATAGAGTCAATGTGCGGGGGAACCGGTTAGTTGAGGTAGTATGTACATGTAGGTAGAGTTAATTAAAGTGACTATGCATAGATGACAACAGAGAGTGGCAGTAGTGAGGGGAGAGGGGGGCAATGTGAATAGTCTGGGTAGCCATTTGACTAGATGTTCAGGAGTCTTGTGGCTTGGGGGTAGAAGCTGTTTAGAAGCCTCTTGGACCTAGACTTGGCGCTCCAGTACCGCTTGCCGTGTGGTAACAGAGAGAACAGTCTATGACTTGGGTGACTGGAGTCTTTGACAATTTTCAGGGCCTTCCTCTGACACCGCCTGGTATATAGGTCCTGGATGGCAGGAATCTTGGCTCCAGCTGTAGAACCTTTTGATGATCTGAGGAACCACGCCGAACCTTTTCAGTCTCCTGAGGGTGAATAGGTTTTGTTGGGCCCTCTTCACGACTGCCTTGGTGTGCTTGAACCATTAGTTTGCTCCACTGCTCCACTGCAGTCACGTTGATGAGAATGGAGGCGTGCTCGGTACTCTTTTTCCTGTAGTCCACAATCATCTCCTTTGTCTTGATCACGTTGAGGGAGAGGTTGTTGTCCTGGCACCACACAGCCAGGTCTCTGACCTCCTCCCTATAGGCTGTCTCGTTGTTGTCGGTGATCAGGCCTACCACTGTTGTGACATTGGCAAATTGAATGATGGTGTTGGAGTCGTGCCTGGCCGTGCAGTCATGAGTGAACAGGGGCCCCAGTGTTGTGGATCAGTGTGGCGGATGTGTTGTTACCTACCCTTACCACCTGGGGGCGGGCTGTCAGGAAGTCCAGGATCCAGTTGCAGAGGGAGGTGTTTAGTCCCAGGGTCCTTAGCTTATTGATGAGCTTTGAGGGCACTATGGTGTTGAACGCTGAGCTGTAGTCAATGAATAGCATTCTCACATAGGTGTTCCTTCTGTCCAGGTGGGAAAGTGCAGTGTGGAGTGCATTAGAGACTGCATCATCTGTGGATCTGTTGGGGCAGTATGCAAATTGGAGTGGGTCTAGGGTTTCTGGGATGAAGGTGTTGATGTGAGCCATGACTAGCCTTTCAAAGTACTTTGTGGCTACAGACGTGAGTGCTACGGGTCGGTAGTCATTTAGGCAGGTTACTTTAGTGTTCTTGGGCACAGGCACTATGGTGGTCTGCTTGAAACATGTTGGTATTACAGACTCGGACAGGGAGAGGTTGAAAATGTCAGTGAAGACACTTGCTAGTTGGTCAGCGCATGCTCGCAGTACACGTCCTGGTAATCCGTCTGGCCCTGCGGCCTTGTGAATGTTGACCTGTTGAAAGGTCTTACTCACATCTGCTGTGGAGAGCGTGATCACACAGTCTTCCGGTACAGCTGGTGCTCTCATGCATGTTTCAGTGTTATTTGCCTCGAAGCAAGCATAGTAGTTTAGCTCATCCGGTACACTCGTGTCACTGGGCAGCTCTCAGCTGTGCTTCCCTTTGTAGTCTGTAATGGTTTGCAGGCCCTGACACATCCGACGAGTGTCAGAGCCGGTGTAGTACAACTCGATCTTAGTCCTGTAGACAGAATCATGTTAGTTTGTGTTCGTCCCTGGAACCAAAAAGGGTTCTGCTATGGGGACACCCGAAGAACCCTGTTGGAACACACACACACACACACACACACACACACACACACACACACACACACACACACACACACACACACACACACACACACACACACACACACACACACACACACACACACACACACACACACACACACACACACACACACTCACTCCACTTTGGGGCAAACTCACACCACTTTGGGGCGGTCAGCTACAGATGTAGAATCTTAATTTGAATCACCCTGTTGCAGGAGAATCAAATCAAGCTTTATTTTTACAGCACATTTCAGACATGGAATGCAACGCAATATGCTTCACAGGTAAAAACAAATACAAATAAAAGCTGAAATATTTACTACACAACAAACAAAAGAATGACAAAAAGGGAAAGCAAAGCTAAAAATATGTTTTAAGACCTCTTTTAAATATGCCCACAGTTTTGGCCCCTCTCAGGTTCTCTGGCAGGCTTTTCCAGAGGCAGGGGGCATAATAACTAAAGGCTGCCTCTCCATGCCTCTTGGTCCTAGGCTTTGGGATGCAATGCAGGAAATGTAAAACTTGTAGTGTATTTGAGGTTTAAAAGACTTTTGAAGTTTGTAATTTCCACTTACAAACCAGATTTTCCCTTCAGAAAAATGTATCAAACCTACAAAAATGTCCATTATAATCAACATAATAATTCACATATCCTGTTGCTGCAGGATTATTTTCCTGCTGTATCAAACTGGCTCAAATTAAGATCCTACATCTGTAGACCTCTGATTCCATAGCAATAGTAAGGCAGAGGAATATAAACTCAGTTGTAGACAGTTAATTGGGTACACCACCCCATTCACGAAAATAGTTCACTCCTAAAGACAGTGAGTCACATGTCCGTGGCTTGCTATATAAAGCAGGCAGACAGGCATCGAGGCATTCAGTTACTGTTCGGTTGAACGTTAGAATGGGGAAAAACAAGTGACCTAAGCAACTTTGAGCGTAAGCAGCAGGAGTCTATGGCCACATCCTGCCTGGTGTCAGCAGTACAGGCTGGTAGCGGTTGTGTAATGGTGTGGGGAATGTTTTCCTGGCACACATTAGGTCCCTTGATACCAATCGAGCAACGTTTAAATGCCTCAAAGAGGTCAGGCTGTTCTGGAGGCAAAGGAGGGTCCGACCCGCTACTAGAAGGGTGTACCTAATAACCTGGCCACCGAGTGTGTTTATTAGTTTTACAGGAACTTATTTAAAGTGCTAATCTATAGCTCCTCTATCGCACGCCAGGCTGCTCCTCCTACCTTTGTGAATCCACACACCCAGAATGCAACGGTATAAAGATCAAAGACTCAACTAGATTGGTGTTTCCGTCAATACTCATCAGTTATCCGTTTCTCTGGTTAGGATCCAGGGGGAATCTCTCTGACTGGATGTTATGTCTCCTGCTTCATGTCTCCTGTGTGAACACACTCGAACACGCACACACACACTGTCCATTCCACGGCGAGCCAATTCCGACACAATCTAACAGAGTAGATGTGAGTGCTCTAAGGTTCTCTTCTTCCTCCCTTCTTCTCCTCTTCCTCCCTTCTCCTCCTTTCTCCTCCTCCTCCCTTCTTCTCATCCTCCCTTCTCCTCCTCCCTTCTTCCCCCTTCTTCTCTTCCTCCCTTCTCCACTTCCTCCCTTCTTCTCCTCTTCCTTCCTTCCTTTTTCTCCTCTTTGTTTTCTTCCTTCTTATCCTTGAATATCTTTGTCCTCATGGAGGTTCCATTGTAATCTCAGTAACCAGACAGATTACTGCGTTCACCAAAATTGTGGTCCTCTGTCTCAGTCTGAAATGGTTTTGATTAGGTGCCTGTAACTGGTGAAATATGAACATCTCACAAGCCCAGAATAACTATCTCACCAGAGTTGGACTGTTAAAACGGCATTGGCACGTTTGTGTATTTATGGGTTTTGTCTAGGAGACTTTTCCATATCAATTTTTATAATTGACTGGGGGAGCCCTTAAAACCTGAGAAGCACTCTTTAAAGGGGTAGGATTAAAGGGGTGAGCGATATAAAAATGATGCTCAAAGGCTTGGTAAAAAAAGAAGGGGAATGCCTTTAAAGTCTCCAAGTCTGAACCACTGGCAGTCCACAAAGAGAAGAAACATTCACGTGTTTTATGTCGGGGGACTTTGACTCTTTTTGTCTGAGGAAACTAGTGAGTGCTTTGAATCCGACCTCTGGAGAATTGTCCACTGTTAAATCATCGACTGGGTTCTCTTTTTCTCTCTTTCGAGGAATCTCTCTCTGTCTACACTGAATGGGCCCTTCTCAGGCATATCAAACGAAGACTGACTAAATTGGACAAAGATGAAAACACAAGTAGGGAAATCGTTTATGAGGTGGACGCCAAGACAGAGTGACGACATAACCGTCTTGAAGAGCATGTGCAGTTAGTTACACAGGACCACCCGTCTATAGACTCAGTCCCATTTCATCACTGCCTGACTGTATTTATTTACCCATAAGCCTCTTCTTCAGTGGTCGAAGTAGACGCGGTTAAAAAAAAGAATCTTCAATAAATATTTACAGAATGCAGAATGCGTCGAGATTCCATGAAAGCGAGACGCTGGCCACATCTCACTCTCAGGGGGGATTTGTGAGTCGGCTTTAGAAGGCAGATGGCTCGGCAAGGCGAGAGAAGGAAAGAGAAGACTGTATTTCTATTTGGCACAGGATATTCTCTGGGACCTGACCAGGATTGGATCGTTGGTTCGGTTGGGACCGAGGGGGAACTTGGGCGAGGAAGGTGAGGAGAAGGGTTAGGACATTTCTCTTGGCCAGGGGTTCAGGTGTTTTCCTGGCTAGCTTACAATCATACCCTGTCCCACACACACACACAGAAATATCACCTGTGACTGATCGCCTGGACCTCAAAGGGAGCAGGGAGGGAAAACATGACATTCTCAGTTTAGAGTCTGCCCAGAAACCAATCCCATGCAGCCACACAGAGACTGGAGTTGCCTTTGATCTCCTCAGACCCAGACCCAGAACCAACACAAACAAAACAGACACACACACACAAATGCGTGCAAGGACTCACACACAGACGCAAATAGATGAATGCACACACACACACACACACACACACACACACACACACACACACACACACACACACACACACACACACACACACACACACACACACACACACACACACACACACACACACACACACACACACACACACACACACACACACACACACACACGCAGTCACCTCCCCCATTCCCAGCCACCCAATGGTGGACCATACCATACTTTTTCACTCGAACGGATCGTAAAAAAACAATTATTAGGAGCTATAAAAGTTCATGATTTTATAAAAATAACAATAGAACAGATAGATATAAATCTGATTTGGGGATGGGGGAAAAGTGTGTGTATTAGTAATGATCACTTTTTATTAAGATAATTAAAAGTAATTACCGCATCAGTAAATCACAGAATCGCAGTCGTCTTGTCTATCCAAGAACATGGGCCATTCTTTTACTGCTCCTCTCTAGGCCAAGAAGAACTGACTCGCACGTCAGCATCAATTCATGTTAGAGGAGAGAGGGAGAGAGGGAGGGAGAGAGAGAAATCCACTGAGACAGAGGGGGAGAGGGAGAGAGGGAGAGAGACGGTACTGGAGGAAGAAAAATCATCAGAAGTACAACAGAAAAGGGAAGAAAGGGAGTGTGAGTCGCCTCACTCCGAGCGAAACACCACCGAACGGGGCCCGAGAAAACATCTGATGCTATTTAAATACAACAAAGCGGCGGAGCCAGGGTGCCTAACTAAACCTGTCAAATTGGCAGCATGTGTCTGGAAATGCTTTTCCTCTCTAACAACTCTAAGGATTTCAGGAGATTCCTCACAAGAGGGGGGAGATAGGGAGGTGGGAAGAGAGAGAGAGAAAGGGGGAGGGAGAGAGAGAAAAATATACACTCGTAGAGAGAAGGGTTCCAAAAGGGTTCTTCGGCTGTTCTTCGGAACCCTTTTTGGTTCAAGGTAGAACTCTTTTGGGTTCCATGTAGAACCCTCTGGAGAAGGGATTCTACCTGGAGTCAAACAGGTTTATCAAAGGGTTCTCCTATGGGGATAGCTGAAGAACGCTTTTAGGTTCTAGATAGATTGAGAGAGAGAGAGAGTGATTGTAATGTTTACTCTTAATTTGTATTGTTTATTTAACTTTTGTTTAATATCTATTTAACTTGCTTTGGCAATGTAAACACATGTTTCCTATGCCAATAAAGCCCTTAGAGAGAGAAAGAGAGAGATACACAGAGACATAGATATAGAGACACAGAGACATAGATACAGAGACACAGAGACATAGATATAGAGACACAGAGACATAGATATAGAGACACAGAGACAAAGATATAGAGACACAGAGACATAGATATAGAGACACAGAGACACAGAGATACAGATATAGATACACAGAAACATAGATATAGAGACACAGAGATACAGATATAGATACACAGAAACATAGATATAGAGACACAGAGACATAGATATAGAGACACAGAGACACAGAGATACAGATATAGATACACAGAAACATAGATATAGAGACACAGAGACATAGATATAGAGACACAGATATACAGATATGGATACACATATATAGATACACAGAGACACAGAGACACAGATATAAATACACAGAGACACAGATATAGATACACAGAGACACAGATATAAATACACAGAGACACAGATTTACTGTAGATACACAGAGACACAGATATAAATACACAAAAACACAGATATAAATACACAGAGACACAGATATAGATACACAGACACAGATTTAGATACACAGAGACAGACAGAGAGTACAGAGTGGCGGAATACCTGACCACCGTGACTGACCCAAACTTAAGGTAAACTTTGACTATGTACAGAGTCAGTGAGCATAGTCTTGATATTGTGAAAGGCCATCATAGGCAGACCTGGCTCTCAAAAGAAGACAGGCTATGTGCACACTGCCCACAAAATGAGGTGGAATCTGAGCTGCACTTCCTAACCTCCTGCCAAATGTATGACCATATTAGAGACACATATTTCCCTCAGATTACACAGATCCACAAAGAATTCAAAAACAAACCCCATTTTTATAAACTCCCATATCTATTGGGTGAAATACCACAGTGTGCCATCACAGCAGCAAGATTTGTGACCTGTTGCCACAAGAAAAGGGCAACCAGTGAAGAACAAACACCATTGTAAATACAACCCATATTTGTGTTTATTTATTTTCCCTTTTGTACTTTAACTATTTGCACATCGTTACAACACTGTTGTCATAAAATGACATTTTAAATGTCTTTATTCTTTTGGAACTTCCATGAGTGTAATTTTTACTGTTCATTTGTATTGTTTATTATCTACTTCACTTGCTTTGCCAATGTTAACATATGAGTGAGAGTGAGAGTAGAGAGTGAGCGAGAGAGAGAGAGAGAGAGAGAGAGAGAGAGAGAGAGAGAGAGAGATCAGTGAGTCACTATCACACTCCAGTGGCTGTGGTTGGCTCTCAATAGCCACATGGAACAGTGTGCAAGGGGAGGGTATCAAACTAAATTGGTTAATGTCAATCTATTGTGAGGGTGTGTTATGGGCAAGCTGTGGATTTGATGTCAGATAGAAAGAAAAACATACATGTTCTTGCAGGAAAACCACATACTAAACATAAACCCCATACACACACACAAACACACACACTCACACACAGTGGCCCAGACCTGGCTGTGTTTACTGTTTAGCCCTGGGTGTTGATGTGATGAGACACCCAGGCCGATAGCGGCTGGTCCTCGGTCCTGGAACACACACAGGGAAGAGGGGGTTGTGTGCTTGATTACAGACTGAACGGGGCCCACCTGACCCCTCAGCAGGTCAGCTATGACCCCTGACCCCGACCCAGCATGACCTAACGCAACGCTCAAGGCTTTCTCCAAAACTGCAGCCTGAAACGACCAGGCTCTGTGTGTGTGTTTTTGTTTTTGTCAGAGATTGTGTGTGTGTGTGTGTGTGCGTGTGTGTGTGCGTGTGCGCGTGTGGCTGGGTCTGCTAGGGTACAAGCAGTCACCGTCATGAATCACGTCTACAATCTACTGGCAAATCCCAGTGGTGGAAAAAGTACCCAATTTTCATTCTTGAGTAAAAGTAGTAGAGTGAAAGTGAAAGTCACCTAGTAAAAGTCACCTAGTAAAATACTACTTGACTAAAAGTATTTGGTTTTAAATATACTTAAATAAAATGCTGCTTGAGTAAAAGTATTTGGTTATGAATATTCTTAAGTATCAAAAGTAAATAGAATTGCTCAAATATATTTAAGTATCAAAAGTAAAAGTGTAAATTATTTAAAATTCCTTATAATAAGCAAACCAGACAGCACCATTTTCTTGTATTTTTAGATTTACGGATAGCCAGGGGCTATCTTCTCCAACACTTGGACATAGTTTATAAACGAAGCGTGTGTGTTTAGTGAGTCTGCCAGATCAGAGGCAGTAGGGATAATCAGGGACGTTCTATTGATAAGTGTGTGAATTGGATCATTTCCTGTCCTGCTAAGCATTCAAAACGTAACAAGTGCTTTTGGGTGTCAGGGAAAATGTATGGAGTAAAAAGTACAATATTTTCCTTGGTAATGTAGTGAAGTAAAAGTATAAATTGTGAAAAATGTAAATAGTAAAGATACTACTTTTTAAGTAGTACTTTAAAGTATTTTTTCTGTGTGTGTGTGTGTGTGTGTGTGTGTGTGTGTGTGTGTGTGTGTGTGTGTGTGTGTGTGTGTGTGTGTGTGTGTGTGTGTGTGTGTGTGTGTGTGTGTGTGTGTGTGTGTGTGTGTGTGTGTGTGTGTGTGTGTGTGTGTGTGTGTGCGTGTGTGTGTGTTTCTGTGTGGCTGAGCCTGCTAGGGTCCCTTTGGATGTGGTGAATGTAGAGCTACAGGAAGCCACAGACACATGGAGATCTGGAGGAGAGGAGACACATTCACAGCTCCACAGCTTCTGGACATATGCCAAGGGACTGGAGAACACAGGAGGAGTCTCGCTCATAGTCACCACCTTCTGACCTGGAAAATTACAGCAGTCAAGACCACGACCCTTTCCAAACGGAGTGTGCCATGTACAGATGTAGGATCTTAATTTGATCACTATTTTGGTGCTGGGAATTTGCAGGAAATGCAACTTGTAGATTATTCAAGGTTTAAAAAGGCTCCTAAAAGGTGTATTTATCACTTTAAAATGTCAGACTTGATTTGCCCTACAAAACATTTCCATTAATTATAATCCACATAATAATTCACATTTCCTGTTGCTGCAGGATTACAATGCCTTGCAAAAGTATTCACGCCCTTGGTTTTTCCTATTTTGTTGCATTACAACCTGTAATTTAAATGGATTTTTATTTGGATTTCATATAACGAACATACACAAAATAGTCCAAATTGAAGTGAAATGAAAAAAAGATAAAAAACTGAAAAGTGGTGCATGCATATGTATTTACACCCTTTGCTATGAAGCCCCTAAAAAAGATCTTGTGCAACCAACTACCTTCAGAAGTCACCTAATTAGTTAAATAAAGTCCACCTGTGTGCAATCTAAGTATCACATGATCTGTCACATGATCTCAGTATATATACACCTGTTCTGAAAGGCCCCAGAGTCTGCAACACCACTAAGCAAGGGGCACCACCAAGCAAGCGGCACTATGAAGACCAAGGAGCTCTCCAAACAGGTCAGGGACAAAGTTGTGGAGAAGTACAGATCAGGGTTGGGTTATAAAAAAATATACAAAACTTTGAACATCCCACAAAGCACCATTAAATCCATTATTTAAAAGTTGAAATAATATGTCACCACAACAAACCTGCCAAGAGAGGGCCACCCACAACAACTCACGGACAGGACAAGAAGGGCATTAATCAGAGAGGCAACAAAGAGACCAAAGATAACCTTGAAGGAGCTGCAAAGCTCCACAGTGGAGATTGGAGTATCTGTCCATAGGACCACTTTAAGCCGTACACTCCACAGAGCTGGGCTTTACTGAAGAGTGGCCAGAAAAAAATAAGCAAAAATGTTTGGTGTTCGCCAAAAGGCATGTGGGAGATTCCCCAAACATATGGAAGAAGGTACTCTGGTCAGATGAGACTAAAATGTAGCTTTTTGGCCATCAAGGGAAACACTATGTCTGGCGCAAACCCAACACCTCCCATCACCCCAAGAACACCATCCCCACAGTGAAGCATGGTGGTGGCAGCATCATGCTGTGGGGATGTTTTTCATCGGCAGGGACTGGGAAACTGGTCAGAATTGAAGGAATGATGGAGGGCGCTAAATACAGGGAAATTCTTGAGGGAAACCTGTTTCAGTCTTCCAGAGATTTGAGACTGGGACGGAGGTTCACTTTCCAGCAGGTCAATGACCCTAAACATACTGCTAAAGCAACACTTGAGTGGTTTAAGGGGACACATTTCAATGTCTTGGAATGGCCTAGTCAAAGCCCAGACCTCAATCCAATTGAGAATCTGTGGTAAGACTTAAAGATTGCTGTACACCATCAGAACCCATCCAACCTGAAGGAGCTGGAGCAGTTTTCCCTTGAATAATGGACAAAAATCCCAGTGGCTAGATGTGCCAAGCTTATAGAGACATACCTCAAGAGACTTGCAGCTTTAATTGCTGAAAAAGGTGGCCTTACAAAGTATTGACATTGGGGGGTGAATAGTTATGCACGCTCAAGTTTTCTGTTTTTTTGTCTTATTTCTTTTTTGTTTCACAATAAATAATATTTTGCATCTTCAAAGTGGTAGGCATGTTGTTTAAATCAAATGATACATACCCCCCCAAAATCAATTTTAATTCCAGGTTGTAAGGCGACAAAATAGGAAAAATGCCAAGGGCGGTGAATACTTTCGCAAGCCACTCTATTTTCCTGCTGTAGCAAACTGGCTCAAATGAAGATCCTACATCCGTATGAGACAGTATATAAGTAGACAGACTATGATGAAAACAACCTTGAAGGTCATAACACATAATACATCAACATTATAATTACATTGAAAAGATATGGTTATGTTGTGTTTTGGTGATTAAGCCACTGTTCTCATTACATTTCACAATAAACGTACATGTTGAATCAATGGTTGTGTGGTGAGAGATGTTTACAATCCAAATGAATGCACCGTGACAGGTTTTGAATGAAAGACTGGCTGTGTTACAAGTGTGACCAGTTTGGTGCTGTGAAAATGTACCACATACTTGTGAAAATAGCACCAAAGCCATAATAAAAACTGCAGTACATGACACTATAAACATTTCAGGAACCCTGAACTTATCAGCAGTTGTTAGTCAGACTATTTCGTACTTTCACCCATGTAAGTTTGGCCTTGGAGGCTATAAACGGAGCTAGACAAGGAAAGGGTTAAAAGCTGTCCATATGAGCCATACAACCTTGCACAAGCTCTGCTGATATGCATACAGTACATTCCTCCAAGCTCGCATTATCCCACTGCTGTGAACGCCTAGTGTACTGTAGTGTAGTGCCCCACCTGGGTGAAGTTAGTAGGTAAATACCCTCTCTCTCTCTCGCAGCCAGCCAGGTCCCTTGTTCCTCTCACAGCACCTGGGTCAACCAAGTGTTAATCTGCCTATTCGTCTTCACAAGTGACAGGGGGATAATGCTCCGTGCCGTGTGTGTGGGAGTATGTGTCAGAGAGAGAGAGAGAAAGAAAGTGTGTGTGTGTGTGACAGAGAAAGCGGGAAAGTGTATGTGTGTGTGTGTGTGTGTGTGTGTGTGTGTGTGTGTGTGTGTGTGTGTGTGTGTGTGTGTGTGTGTGTGTGTGTGTGTGTGTGTGTGTGCCTGCGTAGGCCAGTCTGAGCGACGGTGCTTTTTGAAGCCTGGAGAATGTAACCCAATACCGTCTGGCCTGGGAGAGCGGGCCAAGACAGAGGGGAGAAGGAGTGATCCTTACACACCTCTCTCTCCAGGAGAAAGCTTACTCAGTGTCTCTCTGTGTTATGCATCACAGAGTGCTGACTGGAGAGGTGGAGTCTGGGGCTAGCTGAAGTGGATCATTGGCTATCTGTGTGGATGAAAGAATAGGGGGTTGGTTTTGTTTTATTTCTGTTCACTACAGATCTGTCTTGTGTGTATGAACAACATATTTCACATATAGACACATATCATAATAAGGTGTTGGTATGAGTGTGTGAAAGTCCTGGTGTACTGTACATACGTGTGTGTGTGTGTGTGTGTGTGTGTGTGTGTGTGTGTGTGTGTGTGTGTGTGTGTGTGTGTGTGTGTGTGTGTGTGTGTGTGTGTGTGTGTGTGTGTGTGTGTGTGTGTGTGTGTGTGTGTGTGTGTGTGTGTGTGTGTGTGTGTGTGTGTGTCCGCATGTTCTTTTGAAAACACTTCACTTTGGATACCACTTTGGGTTATTTCAAGGTACACCCATCTCACAAATCAAAGTCCTCCAAAAAAATATATGCATTTCATGACAAATTCCCCAACGATTCCCTTCCACCCTCCTTCCCCTGCTCTCCCTCTCCTTCAAGGGGATAATTTAATTTTAATAACAGCGTGTCTCTCAGGCAGCCTCCTGCCTGTGTCTACCATAAATCACCAGCTCACAAGTCTGTTCCTCTCCCCTCGCCTCCCGCCCACCGCCCCCCATACCCCCAAGACACTTTCCTCAACTTCAAGAACATCCACTTGTCTTCAGTCTCACCAATCAAAGAGGAGCACAGAGGACCTCCCCTCCGTTTTGATTTCTTTACTGTTGATAAATGGGGCTCCTTCACTTTAAAATCTTTAATTGCACGTCTCTTTTCATCTTAATTTGATGTTTGCTTCCTGTCTTTTATTTTGGAGATGGCTGCGAGCGTAGAGCTATAATTTATAGATCACGGGGAGTTGTCATAAGTGCAGCAGGTGGAATCTAGGAGGGCCAACATTCTAGTCCAGTGCCAACATTCTATAACGGTTAGGAGAGAAGAGGATGTGGAGGCCCCCAGTAGAGGTGACATGCAGTCTGAGATAAGTCATCAAACTAACTTAATACTTCGCACTCGCTTTAAGGTGATACACACAGTCATGCGAATGTGTGCACACATACAAACACACACATGCACGCAAACACACACTAATGATTATGGGTAATTTCTCTTTGAAGTGTCTTCCTTGAAATTAAAATTAAAATAAATGAGATAATAATAGATTTAAGGAAAACCTTGACTGATTACTGTTAATCAGTGTTTTTCCATAGTTGACAAGCCAGTATTTTGTCTAACACAATACAAATGATTATTATTCAGTTACTCAGAACACTGAGAACACTGATAAATCCAGCTACCCACAAAATGTGCATATATGGCACATAAAAAATAATGGTCACATACACCAGATAGGTGCAGTGAAATGTGTTGTTTTACAGCGTCGGCCATAGTAGTACGGCACACCTGGAGCAAATTAGAGTTAAGTGCCTTGCTCAAGGGCACATCAACAGATTTTCACCTTGGGTCGCCTTGGGTATTCAAACCAGTGACCTTTCTGTTACTGGCCCAACGCCGTAACCTAGGCTACCTGCCACTCCTATTATTATTATTATAACCTCTAGTAATGGCAGTGGTGGAAAAAGTAACCACATTTTCATGCTTGAGTAAAAGCACAGATACCTTAATTGAAAGTTACTTAAGTAAAAGGGAATGTCCGCCATTAAAATACTACTTGAGTAAAAGTATAGATACCTTAATTGAAAGTTACTTAAGTAAAAGGGAATGTCCGCCATTAAAATACTACTTGAGTAAAAGTCTAAAAGTATCAAAAGTAAATGTAATTGCTAAAATATACTTATGTATCAAAAGTAAAAGTATAAATCATTTAAAATACCTTATATTAAGCAAAGCAGATGGCACCATTTTCCGAATGGATAGCCAGGGGCACACTCCAACACTCAGACATCATGTACAGATAGCCAGGGGCACACTCCAACACACCATATTTACAAATGATGCATTTGTGTTTAGTGAGTCAATCAGATCAGAGGCAGGAGGGATGACCACCTGTTCTCTTGATAAGTGTGTGAATTTGACAATTTTCCTGTCCTGCTAAGCATTCAAAATGTAACGAGTACTTTTGGTTGTCAGAGAAAATGTATGGAGTAAAAAGTACAATATTTTCTTGAGTAATATAGTGAAGTAAAAGTATAAAAAGTAAAGTACAGATACTCCAAAAAACGACTTAAGTAGTACTTTAAAGTATTTTTTTACTTTCCACCACTGAGTAATGGAAAAAACCTACAATTTATCAGCAAATCAAAATGTGAAACCTGATTCCTCATCAATATAAGTAATACACCAGCGTGCGCTCTCATCATCTCATCATGCAAACACTCACATTGAATGAAATGATTACTAATCTCCCCCAGATTAAAAACATATGTCCTGCTCAGATTAGAAATTCAAACATAGATGTGGATAGATACGATATATATATATACTGTATATATATATATATATATATATATACTGAACAAAAATATAAACGCAATAAAATATGAATAAAATATCCCAGAAATGTTGTTTACAAATTTGTTTATATCACTGTTTGTGAGTATTTCTCCTTTGTCAAGATAATCCATCCACCTGACAGGTGTGGCATATCAAGGAGCTGATTAAAGAGTATGATCGTTACACAGGTGCATCTTGTGCCGGGGACAATAAAAGGCCACTCTAAAATGTGCAGTTTTGTCACACAACACAATGTCACAGATGTCTCAAGTTTTGAGGGCTAATGAATATATTTAAATTTACTGATTTCCTTAACTCAATAACTCATTTCCTGTAACTCAGTAAAATCTTTGAAATTGTTTCATGTTACGTTTATATTTTTGTTCAGTATATATTCCTGGTCCTCCTCCCTTCATTATACGGCAGCAGGTAGACTAGCAGTTAGAAAGTTGTGCCAGTAATTGAAAGGTTGCTGGTTCGAGTCCCTGAGCTGACAAGGCTCTGTCGATGTGCCCTTGAGCAAGGTACTTAACTCTAATTGCTCTGGATAACAGGGTCTGCTAAATGACGTAAATGTTATATATAATATTATTATAGAACATATTAAATGCAGTAGCCCCAGCGTGAGAGACAACTAGATTCAGGTCACAACACAGCAGGAAGGCTTCCGTTTCATCTGAGATCCAGAGGGGTCACTCTTATGACCTCATTAGGAGAGAAATGCTAATGTTTCTCTTCTCTTTTACCTCCCTCCTCTTTCGCCTGCTGTTTTTAAACATTCAGGCTGAAATAGGGTGAAGCGCCTCAATGGATGCTGTTGTCGAGTGTGAAGTGTGTGTGAAATGTGTTGGTGACAGCGTGTGTGTGTGTCAGAGGAGGCTGGTGGGAGAAGCTATTGGAGGGTGGACTCATTGTAATGGCTGGCATGCAGTAAATGGAACGGTATCAAACACATCAAACATTAATTCCATTCCAGTCATTACAATGAGCCCGTCCTCCTATAGCTCCTCCCACCAGCCTCCTTTTGTGAGTGTGTGTGTGTGTGTGTGTGTGTGTGTGTGTGTGTGTGTGTGTGTGTGTGTGTGTGTGTGTGTGTGTGTGTGTGTGTGTGTGTGTGTGTGTTGGTGACAGCATCATGACACGTCAATGTTAGCCAATAGAGGATGATGCTTTTCTCTCTGCCTTGTTAGCAAGACGTGGCGGTGTTCCCATAATTGCCTATCCATTTCTTTACATTTATATTTAATAGAGAGTGTTCTGCAATCTTTGATCTGAATAGGATTTCCGTTCCCTTATACCTTTTGCGAGAGTGATAGTGAACTCTATTTTGGGACCAAACAATTGAGGAGCCCTCTTCAATGCACTCAGCACTCAGGAGGCCATGATCCTCCAGTGGCCTTTCATCATAGCCAAGAGAGCATCCCTGTAATGGCAGGTCCACAGGTGGCTCATACCTAGGCCATCCACTCCCTTTCCATTTCTCGATTCAATTCAAATGGCTTTATTGCCATGGGAAACATATGTTTACATTGCCAAAGCAAGTGAAATAGATAATAAACACAACTGAAATAAACAATAAAAAATGATCAGTAAACATTACACTCACAAAAGTTTCGCTCTCTCTTTCCATCTCTCTCTCTCTCTCTCTCTCTCTCTCTCTCTCTCTCTCTCTCTCTCTCCCTCTCCCTCCCTCTCTCCAGATACTGTTCTTTCCTTTCCATTGGCTACTGGATGATCCTCTCTACCCTTTATGCACCAATAACTTGTTTATGGTGCAGTGCCAAGCATCTGACATTAGTGGTAAGAAAGTGATGCTGGTATCATTGGTGATATTGAACTAAACTAAATGTATGCTTTGTTTTGTTTTGAACCTGTTTTACCTCGTTGTCATCCAGACAGAATGTGGTTGAATAAATTCCACTGCTGTACTCCAATGATTGAGTACAATTAAATAGTGAAGCAGTGCATTTTAGGCAACATCTAAAACATTCAACTTTGATATCAGTTCAGACTTGTATTATATGTCCTCATATGACCACCATTTGTTTGATTGTGGACAATACATTTAGAATTTCACTATAGAAAAATAACGCTCTTTTTTTATGCATCTTCATAGGATCTCAACAATTCATATTTTAATGTCGGCAGAGAATTAGAAAATTGTGGAAAGGCTGATTTAAAAGGGGGAAAAATCTAATTGCACATGGCAGGCCTATTCCAAAAAATAAATCCATCATTCTCTTTGGCAGTGGTTCAAGCCAGGATATGAACATTTTCGGTTAAAAGTTAGGGGATTTTTTTGGACAAACTAATAGAATTAAAGAACCGTATTCTATAAGGAAGTAGAACCGGCAATTTCTAAGGAATGCAGAGCGGGGAAAGAGAGACAGATGATTGTAAACACGGAAAATTCACAGGGTTTCAAACAAGAAATAAAACGTTAGTGGATTTTTAATGAAAGGTTTGGTTGTATTCAGGTCTGTTTGTATGTGTGAAATCTTTCTAATTAACTCACTATGTGTCCGTGTGTATGTGTGTGTGTGTGTGTGTTTTCCGCTATACGCTGGAATGCGGCCAGTCTCGGCTCTTTCAAATCCACACTCCGTTCCAAATACAAAGCCTTTGATCTGTTTCGCTGTCTCCTTACCCGGAAGAGAACTCTTGCCTTCTCTCTCAGCTGGGATGAACGCACACGTGGAAATATTGGCCCGGTTCCAGACTCATACCAAATTTAGTCACACAAAGGCGAAGGGAGCGCGAGGGGGGAAACCCGGGATGAAAGAGCCAGCCGCCAGAAAGATCAAAGGATGCGGCGGCTCCGCCCGCTAACCCCACCTCCGTGCTTTATAAAGATCTGCCTTCTACTCCAAAGTTATTCTCACGCAATCTCTCCACACACCAGCCAGCCGCAGCAGCAACACATTACTTTATGTTTTTCTTCTTCTCTCTTTCTTGTTTTGTTTTCTCATTAAACATTTCCGACTCGAAGAAGCCCGATGTTATTAATTTGCTTTATACAACTCAGAGCTGTTGTTTGAAATATAAAGGCTACTGCGCAAACTGTAAAAATAACGATTCAAAACGATCAGATTGCCTGCTGGCTGTGTATTGAAACATTGCGGCTGAGTTATGCCCTATGCAATACATCATGTTCACGAGTAGTATGCATTATATTTCTATCCAGACACTGCAACATTTCTCCATTGTCCAGTGAAATAAAATCTCGACATACTTTGCAGTCTACTTACAGACCGCTGTTTCTCCTCTGAACAACATCACGGTTAAAGCTACTGCAGAATATACAAAAGAGAATATCACCATGATGGTTCAATTGGCTAAATGTGTTACGGGACAATCTATTCAACTCAAAGTAAAGGGGAAATAGTTGTCTTGTTTTGTGACTAGGCGAAAATATTGTTTTGTTGATTGGAAAATCTCATATGAGATAACATTATGTAACATATTTTAAATGTACTATTAGGTTCCAAGTAATTGAAAGAACATCCGACAACAATGGACCCCAATTTAGCCAAATTAGTCGATTTTCTATCAATTATGCACGCCCTCTCACTCACCGCTCTGATTAGTGGACCAAAGACAAACGTTTGGTTTATCAAAGTACTTTAAAATACCAATTGACAACTTTAGGAAATAGCCGAGGCTACTATATAGGCTATTTTTGCGCGCGCAAACAAACAAACCAATGGTACTATTGATTCGGCTGTAACATTCTTTGTGCCAACATGCTTTTTTTTAAATCATGGATTCAGGAACGTTTGCGCACGAATTAAACCACCTTAAAATACACATAGTATTAAATATATAGGCTGTTTATGATATACATGGGCTCCCTGGAACATTTAAAAAGTAGGAGAAAGGTGATGCATTGCCATGTCATTTGAATTAGTTATCCTCAATCACATAGTCCACAGTGGTCACCATCCCCAACAGTAATTCTGAGTATCCAAACGTCACCCTTTGCTCTTTGTTATTGTTTTAACGTCATAGTAGTGAATCTGTCTATTATAGCCTCTTAGGCCCTACTCTATCATATGCATAGGCGTCAGCTTCATCACCGCTTCGACCCGCCCCCACTCCTTCCCTGTCTACCCATTTGTTGTGAGCTACAGTATGTATAAATCTCCGTACCCCTCGCTCTCTTAGGAGTATCAATCGGTGTGGTGTCAATCACAGCGGCGGCTCCCCTTTCATCTCGATCCTCCCAGTCGCTGCGAGAGAGAAGGCAGAGAGAGGAGACAGAGGACGGGAAAGGAGAGCTACATTACTTACGGAGCGGTGCTCCAGTTTGGAAGTCGGTCCACAGCGTATCGGTTTATAACGCACTCCTCGATCTTTTATATAGTTTATTACTTTTAATTTAGCCGTTATTCAGTTCAAGGATGTATGTTCATTGTAATAGGGATAGATACGCAGTATTGTTTAAGTGGGGAAAATAAATCGTGTTCTACTTGTGGCAAACAGGCTGCACGAGATTCAGAGACGCATTTTTTAAATGATATTTTTCCTTATTTTTTTTTCACGAAAGGACTGCAACTCTCACAGGACCCCAGAACGAGGAAATATAAGCAGCGTTTTTTTTCTACATGCAATTTGACCGTTAGCGGAGCTCCCGGGTGTGTGCCCTCCTCTGCCAAATCTGACGGCACATCTGACTCTCGTGATGAGGTTTTGACTTCTGACATTTTAAAGAGCCGAACTGGCGAGTGCCGCGGGTTGAGCGTGCACTACACATCCGCTTTTGCCGATAACATCTTCAATTTCGAATATTTAGAATCTGAATCATTGTAAGAATCCACAATACTTCGAAAAACAACGACAAAAAAGGATCTTCTGTTAATTTAGCTAAAACAAAAAACGTGATCGCACGCAGTTTCCTCCAGGGTTCTGAGCGCAACACTTCAAGCCGCTTCAAGGAACATTTTTGGTTTCCTTTTGGGGATTTCGATAGTTCCTCCAATTTGGACAGTGCGAGTACTTCGACTGAATCAAAATGCCCCAACTAGCAGGTGGTGGTGGCGGCGGGGACCCTGAGCTTTGTGCCACCGACGAAATGATTCCGTTCAAGGATGAGGGAGACCAAGAACAAATATTCGCAGAACTCAGTCACTCAGAGGAAGACGAGGGAGACTTGGCAGATATCAAGTCATCTTTAGTACATGAGTCAGAGACGAGTCCAAACAGCAATCATGATGTGAGTATTTCCTCTCTTGTACTTAAGTCTAGTGTTATATGTTGCCAAGCCTTTATATAGGCTAGCCTAAATAAATGTCCATCAAATTTCTAACGACAACATATTAATTCAAGTTCACCTGTCTCTAAATAATAGCCCCCATTTCAGGGAAGTCAGTTGGACATTTTATGAAAGTTGATAAAAGCTGAAAAGCTGATAAAATGACTGGATATTTGCCCAAACTATGTTTGGTTTTGTCATAATTAACAAGGTGACGTGTAGCCTAATATTATATGTGTATAATATGACTATTTTAATGTGTAAATAGTAGCCATGTTCTGTTTGTAATCAGTTGTAAACAGAGGCTCATAAATAAATCTGCTGCACGTGGCTGCAGAGCTTTTCAAAACATTGTTGACGAATTATACCAAAGGTCAAAACATACAGAACAATTTAATGTGAGATAATATTTTTATGCAATTCAGAGAACTTGTTGTACAGTTTTTACGAGGTTATTTGATATTTTAAATTAAATATTGCACTATAGGTGATGAATTCGTGAATACATTTTGAATTATTTTGTTAGGCCTATTGCAATATTAAATTAGCACTATTGAATTATTATTATTATAGTTATTATTAGTAGTAGTAGTAATATTATTGGTATAACAATCATTGTCTTGATAAAAAAAAAAGTAAAGTATGCCTACTTATAATTATTACAGTAACAATAGCAATATTGCTATGGGTTAGGCGATTTAATTAAACAATGTTTCACCAGGTTGGATAATATAAACTATGAATAATATAAAATATGAAAGCGTTTTTGGACAGATCAAATTCGTATTTGATATAAAACAAATGTTTGTTTTTTCAAAGGGAAATCCAGATGAAAGGATCTTCGAAGGAGAACCACACCTGACAAAATGTAGCACCTCTAGATTACAGTGACACTCATGTTCCCAATGTGAAATAAGGCCAACACATGTCTGTATGTTTTGTGGAGATTATGGCCATTTCATGGAGAGACAACACATTGTTAAAGGACGGAATTAAATTGGGGGGGGGGGGGGGGGGGATTAATGGAAATATTTAGTTTTGATATAGATCGTATTCATATTTGAAATATGAAAGAAATGTCACTGCCACAGTACAGGTTTGAAGGTAATGCTGGTAGATATTTTGTTCACATTGCTTATGCATTTAAATCATCTGTCATTCCTTTATCTCAATCATGTATCTAATGCATTTATCAGAGCTGTAACAAGAGTAGCTTACATCGTTTGAGACTGTGTGATTGTCACATTCCTCCTGAGTGCAGTGAGTTTCATATTCAATAGTAAGTTTAGCTTTGTGCCAGAATATATATTTTTTATCTGAGCTAGGCAGCTGTTACTAAGTCTCTAGCTCTGGATGCTGTATGTATACAAAGGTAAACCTAGCGCAATTAGCTGTTGCCATTTGTCATTATCCAATGTTAATGGAATTAGGGTGCCTACTGACTCTGGGCCGAGCTCATATAGTTACAGCTGTCACAGACGCAAATAAGACGGAGGTTGAATGTTAATTGAGAATCCAGTGAAGTTCCGTGACTCTGCTGGAAGCCACCCTCAGGGAAGTGAACTCCAAAAGGAGGTCTTTTCTACGCGTTCCCATTCGAGGGGGGAGGGGGAAAGGAGATGCATGTGGAGGGGTTCACGGTATTTTGGAAAAGCAGTCGACTACACAGTACACATCATCCCCTCCTCTCTATTTTCGCAGTTATTTTGTGCAGAGCACGTTTGTATTGGAAAGCATCATAGGCTACCGTGATTCATTTGATTTTGAATTTGGTTGGAGCTTTGGTTAAATTGGTTGGTGAAAATGAAAGCAGAATGATGCAAGTTAATTTGTAAGCTCCTTAAGGACATACAGCTTAATTAAGTGGCTCGTTGAGGGGTTGATACAGACCGCGCCGTCAACCCTTCTCTCCCCAACGCGCGCGCCTCACTGTGTATGTGTTCTTAAATCCGGGGACAAGCTGAAAGAACAGGCCATAACAGCGTGTGTGTGTGTGTGTTGATGATTTTTTAAACGAATTTAATAACCTAATTTCTGTCTCCGTCTCTCACAGGGAACTAGACAATCCCAAATATCCCAAGACTCATATCATGAAAAACACAGAGACCATCACGATGATGGTAAGTGACACACATCACATTAAATATTATCCTGTCAGTTATCAGCATGTTTTAGAGATCTGCAGTTATATATGGGTCACATTGAGTCAAGATAACGGCACAATATTAAAATCAGTTTCTGGAGGCTTGATTATTGAGAGATTTTTATTAGATTTTTAAAGGAAAGAAAGATGGTAGACAGGAAAAGCTTCTACCCACTTCGTTTTCTGTTCAGAACCGATCAGTCACACTATGGTCCTTTTTCTTATCTGACCCCAGTTCATTCTGACGCAGAGATGATATCTGAATTGATTCTAGTCAGGACATGTACAAACTGAATGGGGAAAAAAAGTTCTATATGTAAGTCTTTTGTGGTCCGTAGGAAATGTTATTATTTATGCAGAGAATTGTTGAACAATCCCAATGGCTGCGGCCCCTTGCCTGGTCACCAGAAAGATGCAATACTGATGCATTTAAATTGTTACGTTGACATGAATAAAAACCTGTGAAGAGAGGCAGTGACTTAAGCATGTGGCTCTCTGATACTAGTAGTGAGTGACACTTAATATTCTCCTTGGCTTATTTTGTACACACACTCTCTGTCGCTGTATCTCTCTCTTTGTCTCTCTGTGTCTGTGTGTTTTGTCCTGTACAACATGTTGCTGCTGTGCGACAGCACCAGACTGGTTTGATGTCTTTATCTGGTCCCGGCTGTATTCTGACCCCAGATAGAGCTGCAGGTCATGATTGGACCTCTGTTCTGTTAAGAGTGGCTCTTCTTTGTTCCCCCAGCAGCCCTGAATAGGACCCCTCAAACCAAACACTCCCTTTCCCCACAACAAGCCCATGTTGCTATCAATCTACCAGACACACACACCACCCCCCTCCCCAGAAAGCGACAACCAACAGCCACCAAATAGTTTGTCGCGAGTTTCTATTCAGGCAGGGGGACGGACCCGAACAAATGCTCTCCCTTTAGGTCAGAGGCGTGGGGAACAGTAGGGGCGTCTCTTGTTTTGACACAGTCTGTATGTTCCTCCTAATTGACGCTAATTGGCACGGAGGGACGCCATTGTTACTCTGTATAGTGCAGCCCTCCTCTCCCCTTTCTCCAAGACATGAGAGACAAAAGACTGGTGAAACGGGGGGCGCCGGGTCACAGCGGTCGACAGCGATATCATTACGCCATCAAGAGGCATGCATGGAGCGATGATGCGATGGTCACAGTGCCAGACTGACCCAGTGTTGTTAGAAACTGTAACTTGGCAATGACTATTCACATGTAACTGTATTAGTAGGCTATAAACTCCAGGAGATTTCCCCAATGACTCTGAACTGCTGAAGTTATGATGGCGGTGAATATTGCTGTTATGTTACTTGATCAGACTGTTGCTTAGAGATGCTATTCTATATAATGGTCCAAATCCTAATGGAGATTAATGTGCTTGACTCAAGTTCTCTAATAAATCTTCCATTAATGATCGTAAATGTACGATTTGCACCAAGCCTCAAGTTCACACTTTTCTGTCTCTTGGGCCCGTTTCCAGGGAAACACCTAGACATGTACAACAAAGGTCATCCGTACTCTGGATACCCAGGTTACATCATGATGACTAATATGAACAACGACTCCTACATGAACAACGGCTCCCTGTCGCCGCCCATGCCCAGAACGGTGAGTCCAGTTACACTATACCTCCATCAATCAATCACTTCCACCCATCTGTCAAGTTAGCTAGCCCAGTTTGTGTCTAGTGCATTTTCACTGCGTCAAGTTTGATTCGATCTTAAATACTTAACCAGGTCTAAACCCCTAAAAAAGAGCTTAACCTGGGATTTCTTTTCAAATATACCTGTATATGAACATTTCCATTCATCTTTTCTACCATCTTTTCAACTCTAGAATGTTCTTTGCCTCTCTTCGACCGCCTTCCTAGTGTGATGTAGCCGGTTTGTGATAGCCGTATATAACATGCCCCTGTAATGTTGTGATGATCTGTCCCCTTGGCAACCACGTGATCTAGTCTCCCCCACATGTCTCTCATACTTTCCAGCAGATTAGCGACATTTATATGATGTATTATTTCTCGCGTCTTGTTAACTTAATCAATGTCTGTTTACATATGGACAGTAAGCCCACCGGTTACCCTGACATGGTCGCGGAGGCCATACGGCAACATCCCATCTGAAGAGGGAGTTTGCGGAAATAGCCAGGGTTGCCGTATGTCACCAGGCTTATAGTCCCTATAACAGTATTCATTTCAGACTGTAGGCCTGGTGGCTGGCTTCCTGTGTCTGTCTCTTTTTGAACATTAGCAGCAAGACAGACGCAAAACGCCAGGGCATGCCAGCAGCTGTCCACCCTAATCCTGTTTGGTGTGTGTGTGTGTGTGTGTGTGTGTGTGTGTGTGTGTGTGTGGGGTGGAGTTGTGTGTGGTGAATACACCCAGTCTCGCTATGGCTCGGTGCCTCCCAAAGCCTGTCCCCGCACCCTGCTAGCACATAGACTAGAGGACACAGACATACACGCATTGTTCAAGGACCAAAGACTCTGGCTTATGTCCGCCTGTGTGTCTGAGTTGGTTTCATCATGAAATTCACTTGAAGGGTTTGAAGTCTGTGTAGCGACTGTGTGAATATGTCTGACAATACAAAGTGAATGGTGTTCTGATCTCGTGGCAGCGGTACCCACTTTGCTCTTGTATAGGAGTCCTCTGACCGTAGATATTTTGTCAGACAAATTTCATCTCCAATATAATTGTTTTGGATACTTATGGAATGGATAACTTCTCAAGGACTGAGGGGCTTCCATCCAACCTTCTTTAAATAAAGAAATGACTCCTGTTATTTGGCCCCTCCTCTCGCTGCCTGGGCCGTTTTAAACACTCATTTCATTCACCGTGGCTGCCGCCCGCTTTTTGTTTTGCCAAATTTCCCCATCTTCAATAAATCGTTAGTCAATTTTATGTACGTTTCTCTCACTTATCCAATAAAATGGATACGGTTGGTGGCGGTGCAGTCATGGAAGTTGGAACACAAGTCTTCTAGTCTGATGTGAAACGTGTATGTGCGGCCTGACTGTTGATTGGATGGATGTGAAACGTGTATGTGCTGCCTGGCTGTTGATTGGCTGGATGTGAAATGTGCGTGCTGCCTGGCTGTTGTAACAAGCCTGCCGGCCACCGCAGCCACAGTATCTGCAGGCCTAGGATCAGTTTTCACCCAGATCAAAGGCACGTTCTCTCCCTTTCTTCCCTCCTCCCTCCCTCCATCCCCCTCTACAGTTTAGATAGATTTTCATTGGCCATGGCATTCCTGTGCATGAGGCCCAACTGACAGAGCTGTTCAGAGCTGCTGATTGTCAGCAGATTTTTGGGAGGGAAGCAGGGAAGGCGTGAGCTGTAGGACCTCTAAGGAGTTGTACTAGATCTTTAAAAGGAGAAGGAATGGAAGTCCTTGGTTTGAGTAGTTCGGGTTAGTGTGGTGGAGTCACCATGACCAGTAGCACATATGGAGATTGTCTCTGTGTAGTTGATTGAATAAAGTTCTGTGGAAGGACGAGAGGATCTCAGTTGGATGTTAGACATCCCTTCATCTCTGGAGGTGGTAGTCCAGGTTTAGAGTGGAGTTGAGGTCTTTTTTATTTATTTATTTAACTAGGCAAGTCAGTTAAGAACAAACTCTTATTTACAATGACAGCCTACCGGGGAACAGTGGGTTTAACTGCCTTGTTCAGGGGCAGAATGACAGATTTTTACCTTGTCAGCTCGGGGATTCGATCTAGCAACCTTTCTGTTACTGGCCCAACGCTCTAACCACTAGGCTACCTGCCGCCCCAGGTCTAAAGCTTACATGGTGAAATGAAAATGAATGCCTCATTATTATTATTATTCTGCTCTTTATTATAACAGATAAAGTGAGGGTTGTGTCATAATTAGTGTTTTCTACTTGGCCATGCCATTGTCAATACAGAGGTTACACTTTGTAGCAGTATATGTTGGCTCTTGGTTGGTGTGGTTTGTTCCAGAGGAATCCATTGAAAACCCTGCCTGCCACTATTTAGTCTACCAAGAAGCCCAGTGAAGTAAATACATTTACTATTCTGTTTAAAGCGTTATCTACAGTTATACTGTATATTGGTGTCAGTGAGAACTGTAGTGACATGTTCTCGTGTGTGTGTGTGTTCTTCGAGTCTTCACATATAGGGTCGTGTGAGGTTTGACTGTTGCATATTGGATTATTTAAAGTGACTGTGCGTGTGTGATGGCTCATATTTCCAGCTCCCATGGCCAGAGGGCCGGACTGTACAGAACTCTGGGAAGAGAAGGGGGATTGTGTTCCCTACTCTGGCCTCTGTTAAGTCTTTGTGAAGACCACGCTCGATGTCTGGATGGGCTGGCAGCTTGGAATCAAGCTCTCACATCTCTCTGGCTAAAACCTCAGACTTATCGAGCTAACACATTCCTGTATGTGCGTTAACTCGACCGCTCTGTTTTCTGACTGTAGAAAGTGTATGTAGAACTTGTGCACTGGAGTCAATGAGAAATGCTATTTGAGTCGTTGTAGCATATGTATAGCTTCAGGATTACTGTGGTTTAATAGAATGCTCCTCTCTGGATCCAGTCATAGTTTAAACTTCTGTCACCTTCTCATCAAACATCTGAATTTGAGCATGACAACTTTTAACTTGTAACCACCAAGCCTGTAACGGTGGAAGCCATTTTCACACACTACCTTACTTTAAAACTATAACTTTGAATCCACTAGCTCGTTCCGAGCATAAGTCCAGGCTCTCCAAACATCCAGTCCCCAGCCTGTCAGTGCAGCAGTCGGGGAAGATGGAATCGCCATAGCTGATTTTAAGCTGGGCTTTTGGTGTGCAGAGAGCTGAGGGAACCATTTGCTGCCCCTCCCAGGCCATACCTCCCTCCCCCTGTCTTCCCCCTCGGTGGCGGGTCCTTGTCGTGTGTGAGAGCCCGTGGGGGGAGACTGCGGTTCCCCTTTGATGTCAGCGAGAACGTGACGGATCTCCTTGGCGGCATTGCGCGGCCGTGTGGAATCACTAACCCGGGCTTACCTAACGGGATTGACCGCGCTCCCCTTTTCTCGCTTACGTCCCAAATGGAACCCTATTCCCTATATAGTGCACTACTTTAGACCAGGACCCATAGGACTAGTCAAAAGTAGCGCACTAATAATAGGGTGCCATTTGAGACGTACCCCTCGTCTTCCCCAGTGCCATGTGTATCTGTCCTCACGGTCTCAAACCCTGGCCCCATTCAGCACCGATCCCTGTTATGAGAATACTACATTTCCCAGGAGCCCTGCATGTCCACGCGCAGTGTAGTCTGCGGCAACGTGCGGCGCCATGTGTAGTTCTTTATCCACGACTGCGGGGTTGTAAAGCGGTTCGAGGCGCTGAATCGAGCAGAGCGTTTTGTTGTGATTTGTGAAGCAGCTGGGATCTATTTGATGTGTGAGTCTGCCGCTGGATGTCGTTGCCTAAAATTGGCCTACAAACAATATTACTATATTTTGTGACCAAATATGACATTTTGAAAACAGTAAATTATTTGAACTTTAAAAAAAACATTTTTGGGGAAGGGGGGGGTTAAATTTCAAGGATCACCAGAGGATTATTGCAGCATTGATGTCATCTGTTGTGCAGGTCTGACAAAGAGCAGGGTGTGTGTGTGTGTGTGTGTGTCTATCTGTCACACTGTGTAGACCTCACAGAAAGCTCCAGCGTCCTCCCACCCTTTGTGTGCTTCTGGGTCTCAGCTCTTTATAAACAGTATCATTGACACGGAGCGTGCGTCAAACTACTGTACTGTATGGTACATGGCGAGGAGGCTGGTCGACACATTTATTCCATATGGCGTTCCCTCCACGGTAATGATTCCATGTGGTTGCAATCCCCTTATCAAAGTCTTTCATCTTGTTAAGTGGAGCTGGGAGGAATTATCCTCTCCCTAAATTGAAACGACTGGTGTTTTTTCTCCTTTCTCTCCCTGTAAGATGAGAAGACAAAATAAGTCCAGGCAGGATGCACCAAGTGTTCACATAACGTGGTGTGTCTTTGTGTTACGACGCTGACGGACTGTGGGACTGTGTATGTTGGTCGCTCATGTTTTGACTATATGGACAGTGTGTCATGTTTTTTTAAACTTTATTTGATGAAACTTGTAACAGAGCATTGTGGGAATATGGTAAAACATCTATCGTATTGTTTGTGTGTGTGTGTTTGTGTGTGTGTGTGTTTGTGTGTGTGTGTGTGTGTGTGTGTGTGTGTGTGTGTGTGTGTGTGTGTGTGTGTGTGTGTGTGTGTGTGTGTGTGTGTGTGTGTGTGTGTGTGTGTGTGTGTGTGTGTGTGTGTGTGTGTGTGTGCGTATTTGTGAGTGTTTGTTTTCATGTGCTCTCTCATGCTCTCACCAAAACGAGACTGTCATCATAGCTGAGGACATCACAACACTCTAGCCCTCCTCTCTTCTCCCTCGTTCATCCATCCTACTGAGGGAAAGATAGCCCGTCTCTGCTCCATGGAGCCAGCCAGCCTGCACAGGCGAGGCCGGGCCCCAGCCACAGCACCTGCTGATTGAGGCTTCACTTCAGGCCGCCATGAGTTGGGGTGGGGGGGTTGGGTGGGTGGGAGTGGAAGGTTAGAGAGGATAGTGGCTTTTTTTGTTGCCTCCGTGTGGCGTCGGTTGTCCTCACTCCAGCTTGTTGTTTTGACTCCCGGGCCCGCAGAAGGGCCCCCGGCGAAAGTCCCTCCACTCCCCAGGCTGCGTGGCTCCTATTGAAGCCACTCTGTGGGAGCTCAGTTCGGCACACAGGGACCGGAGCCCGACTCCTAGCCTCCCTCCACCACCTAAACACTGCTGATAAGACTGGCTCCACCACAAAGCCAAGACGCCAAGCAAAACACTGTTGTTTTTCCACATTGACGCGCTTCAACTGGAGATGAATGGGGAGGCTTTTGAAGTGGTGTAGCTGAAACCCCTTTGATGCCATTAGTTTTATTTAGTCCCCAAATAGTTCCTCACTGTCGTAACATTATCATAAAATCATCCCTTTTTTAGTTTAGTGAAAACCAGGTCTATATTTGGTGCTTTGTGCCATGTAGTTCAGGCAGTAACTGTGACCGGGACAATGGGGGCTGCAGGGGTGAAACACCGAGTGTAACTCCTCCCAGCGCTCCGTACTTCAGACAGAAGCAGCAAACAGCTCTGACTTGTCCTAGTGTGACGGCCTTGATCAATAGCCGCTCTGTTGCCGTCAACTTACTCTTGTTTTTTTCCCTCCTTTATATTTTTCAGAAGCTCATTATTTCTTTGTGTGTGCTGTGGTGGGTGTGAGAGCTAAAGAGACTCACATGCTCTGTGTGTGTGTGTGTGTGTGTGTGTGTGTGTGTGTGTGTGTGTGTGTGTGTGTGTGTGTGTGTGTGTGTGTGTGTGTGTGTGTGTGTGTGTGTGTGTGTGTGTGTGTGTGTGTGTGTGTGTGTGTGTGTGTGTGTGTGTGTGTGTGCGTATTTGTGAGTGTTTGTTTTCATGTGCTCTCTCATGCTCTCACCAAAACGAGACTGTCATCATAGCTGAGGACATCACAACACTCTAGCCCTCCTCTCTTCTCCCTCGTTCATCCATCCTACTGAGGGAAAGATAGCCCGTCTCTGCTCCATGGAGCCAGCCAGCCTGCACAGGCGAGGCCGGGCCCCAGCCACAGCACCTGCTGATTGAGGCTTCACTTCAGGCCGCCATGAGTTGGGGTGGGGGGGTTGGGTGGGTGGGAGTGGAAGGTTAGAGAGGATAGTGGCTTTTTTTGTTGCCTCCGTGTGGCGTCGGTTGTCCTCACTCCAGCTTGTTGTTTTGACTCCCGGGCCCGCAGAAGGGCCCCCGGCGAAAGTCCCTCCACTCCCCAGGCTGCGTGGCTCCTATTGAAGCCACTCTGTGGGAGCTCAGTTCGGCACACAGGGACCGGAGCCCGACTCCTAGCCTCCCTCCACCACCTAAACACTGCTGATAAGACTGGCTCCACCACAAAGCCAAGACGCCAAGCAAAACACTGTTGTTTTTCCACATTGACGCGCTTCAACTGGAGATGAATGGGGAGGCTTTTGAAGTGGTGTAGCTGAAACCCCTTTGATGCCATTAGTTTTATTTAGTCCCCAAATAGTTCCTCACTGTCGTAACATTATCATAAAATCATCCCTTTTTTAGTTTAGTGAAAACCAGGTCTATATTTGGTGCTTTGTGCCATGTAGTTCAGGCAGTAACTGTGACCGGGACAATGGGGGCTGCAGGGGTGAAACACCGAGTGTAACTCCTCCCAGCGCTCCGTACTTCAGACAGAAGCAGCAAACAGCTCTGACTTGTCCTAGTGTGACGGCCTTGATCAATAGCCGCTCTGTTGCCGTCAACTTACTCTTGTTTTTTTCCCTCCTTTATATTTTTCAGAAGCTCATTATTTCTTTGTGTGTGCTGTGGTGGGTGTGAGAGCTAAAGAGACTCACATGCTCTGTGTGTGTGTGTGTGTGTGTGTGTGTGTGTGTGTGTGTGTGTGTGTGTGTGTGTGTGTGTGTGTGTGTGTGTGTGTGTGTGTGTGTGTGTGTGTGTGTGTGTGTGTGTGTGTGTGTGTATCTGACAGCGCTGAAAGATGAATGCTCCTCAGTGTAGAAGGTTGGGTATAGGGCCGGTATAGTTACTGTACAAGCTGTTAAATGGATAGATGGATATAGCTCTCTTTTCCCCCCCTTCTTTTTGTGTTTTTGTTTCTGCTAGCGCACATCGAATGCGTAATTTTTTCTCCCTTCTTAACTATTTCCAACATATACTGTACATATACTGTACATATACTGGCAGGAGTGTGAGAGCGACCGAGCGCGTGCGCGCACACACTGCGGAAGACACATTTCAGTTGAATGCATTCAAAATGCATTCAACTGACTAGGTATCCCCCTTTCCCTTTCCTTTCTGTTGGAGCTTGCAGAGCTGGGGTGGACTGGAGGAGGGGTTTGCTGTCAATTCATTTTGTGTGGTCTTGGCTATAAAAAATAAAATAAAAAAAACAGCTCTTTGAATGGTCTTTAATTTTTGGGAAACCCATAAAAGTTTGCCGCTCCTTTGATATCGGCCTCGGAATTGAAAACAAATGCAGCATTCTCCCCCCTTCTCGTTTCAACTGCCCTGTTATGGAGTTGTGAAGAAAAAACATACACCGTAGATCTCTTTCTCTCCCTCCTTTTCCATCCCCCCATTTCCCTTTTCCCTCTCTCCTGCCTTCTTTCTCCTCCTCCCTCACCGCCACTCCCTCTCTTTTTCCTCCCCCTTGTTTTTGAAGAAACCTACAGGGGGGGATCACTGATGTCAAAGTAAAAACCAAGAGCATTAAGAGAACTGGCAAAATGCAATACAGCTGCAATCCGACATGACGCTGGAAAATAGGTCTAAGGAGTAGAGAGCCTCCCCGTATCCGTATTCCCAGGGTGCACAACTGCTCCCGGCCTCGGCTTTGATCTCTTCAAAGCCTCCTACTAGCTGGAGAGTCTTGGCTGCTGCTCACGCTGGAGCGCCGGAGAAGGGGAGAGAGGGAGGAGGGGTGTATGCATGTCGGAGGGGAAGAGAGGAGAGGGGGGGGTCGTCTTTTCCTTTCCAGGGCTGAAATCAATCACAGTGCCGAGGCAATTATGTGTAATTCAACAGGGCCAGATTAGTAACTCTGTTACCTGAGTGACTGACTGTGTGTCTCTAATCTCAGAGACTCACTGACTGGCCTTCGCCAGCCAGCCAGGAGAAGTCACCACTGGGTCACGGACATGGGAGGGAAGGAAGTAGAGCGAGGGAGAGGTGCTGAAAAGCAGGCCGCCATGCCGCCGTCCAGCAGAGCAGAAAATCGGGCCACAATGGAGTGATTACACTTGCAGATGTAGCCATATTTATGACTGAGGCGAGCGGAGGGAGAGAGGGAGGGGGGGAGAGGCAGGCAGTGATTGCCATGGAGCTCTAGCTAGCTTCGTCTCTCTAACGAGCCCTGTTCCCTTTGTGTTGGGGCTCGTGCCTGGTGTCGCCCCCTCACCACCGACCCGCTGCTCCCTCCGTCCCCCTTCAGTGCCATATCTCTACCCCTCATGCCTGGCGCCTCGGATGGCCCCCAAATGCCAGGCTTGGCCCAGGCTCGCACCCCGGGCACCCAATTTGCCGTGGCTGGAGAGAGGAGCGCGGCTGGAGAGATAGTCTGCATGGCTGCGGGTCACAGAGAGAAGAGGAAAACAGAGTAGAATGGGACTACTGCCTCTCTCTTTCTCTCTCCGCTCTCTTGCTATGGGTCTGGGCCATACCACTGCTACAGTATGCAACACACACCACACCACTTAGCTGCAGGTCTTGGGTCCTGGGTCATGTTTTGTTGGGGAACGATGCTGAAATGATGTGAATCTTTGCCTCCTCTGAAGTGATGATGGCTACCTGATTCTGATTAGTGTTCTGTATTACTGGAACAGATGACCTCATTTAAAGGGAAAGATATTCTTTCTTTCGCATGAAGACGAAAACAGCTCTTTTGTTTAGCTGTGCTCGGCGGAGAGTCACTTGATGCAGGGTGATGAAACCCATAAAGATATCCAGCAAGAGTGTGTTTGTTCATCTGATGAGCTACACTCTGTTCTCCTCTCCTCCCTCCTCTCGCCTCTATTTCCTTTGATCATCATTTTCATCTGGGGCTAGTCTGGTGGTGATGGAAGGGAAGGCTGTTATTTTCTCCTGGAGATATACACACACACATTAAGGACATTAGATTTACACTGGTGTTAAGACAAGGAGTGGAGTAGAGCTGGGCCGATATGGACAAAAATCCATATTACGGTAAATCGACTGAATTCTCATGATAAAGACCAATTGAGCGATGCGTGTACAACATTAACGCACACCAAAGTTATTTTTTGACATTTATATTACCCGTAACTGCTTTTACTACTACTTTGGATGTTGTAGCTATCAATTGTCCCATTTAACAATCACCCATATTAGCATTTAACACATTTCTCTAGTTGGGCCCTCGAGGTTATTTATCCTAATGAACGATATCAGCCAAATGTCCACGATAAGTGGTTGGTTTGGTCAGTGTCGATCATTTTCGGTGTATCGTCCCAGCTCTAGAGTGGGGGTACCAGTGATTATATGATGACATTGATTGTTTTATAAAGACAAACTGAAATGGTGATTAAATGAAACGGAGTGGATTGACTAGGAACTAAGTCTTGACTAGGAACTAAGTCTTGACTAGGAACTAAGTCTTGACTAGGAACTAAGTCTTGACTAGGAACTAAGTCTTGACTAGGAACTAAGTTTTGACTAGGAACTAAGTCTTGACTAGGAACTAAGTTTTGACAGTCTTGCTATTCTGTATTGAAAATATTGGAAAATACATGTTTTGATTTATAATTATTGATAGGTAATGTGAGACAAGGACTGAGCTCTAAAATTAAAAAATTCAAGGGAGCTACAGTGAAAAAAATGCCTCAGTTGGTGTGGCGTCTGTCTGTCTGCCCAATCTCCCCACCCCAGTACATAGACCCTCAGTTTCGCTCGGGGAACCAGGTGAGACTTTTCATGTCTCCCGTTAGGAGAGACTTCAGAGGGACGCCCTCGGCTTTGAGCTCCCTGTCATCAAACAATGCATCCAAATATCAAATCGATCCAGAGCCCCAACCTCCTCCCCCTCTGCCCCCCGCCACGCACCTATCTTTGAGATGAAAGGGGACGAAAAAAGCAAGTGACCCCCCCACCTCCTATCCCTCCTCCTCATCCCCCTCTTCCGCCACCAAGAAAAGAGGATTCAAGATGGGCGCCTTGGTGGAGAGAGGGAGGCTTCAACTGCTATTCAATGGCACCCCACCCTTCATGTGAGCCCTATACACAGACAGGGTCTTCGTTCTGTACTGAGATGGACAGCTATAAAAATGATGGGATATGACAGGTTCATAGACGTTTCACCGAGATTCTTTGACTTCATAAAAGTCCACGGCGCACCAAGCCTGGCTTTGGTTAATTCCTATCTCTGATATGGCAGGAGATCTGGAAAGAGGTGTGAACGAATGCTAGGCTAGTCGCCCACCGGAGTGTTGCGTTCTCTTTGTGTTCCTGTGTATAGACCATGTTCAGACCACAGAAGCGTTTGAGCATTGTAATGGTTTAATGCAATTACATATTGGGGTGCTATTCATGAGTCGGTGATCTCTGTTGATCTCGCGCTATCTCTCGCCATGCTGGAAGAGAGACACTACGATTGGCTCATTCGAGATAGGCCTTGTAGTGTAAAGAGTGACGATTGGTCTGATGGGAACATAGCTACCCCCCACTAAGTCTAAAATTAGTCTCTGATACACAAAGGAAATACTGTACAAGTCCATTATTTTCAAGAGCCACAGAAAATGGAATTGAATTATAACTGTGTTGTGTTCATTTTGTTGTCATTCTGCATCTATTTCAAGTGTGGTGTCAGATGAATGAATTGTGCTCTCGATGCTACATGTGTTGGGCTCGGGCCCATGCAGTTTCTTTCTTTACAATCAGGATTTGAATATATCATGACAATGTAAGGCGATTACCATTTCTTAAGGGGTGGTTGAGAGAAAGGTCCGACCGTTGTTAGGGACCATGTTTTAACACGGTCATTGTTTTGGTTTGCCTTACGTCTCTACAAAAGCGTCTCACAAAAGTAACCAATAGGGGCGGAGATTTTCTTGTGATTGGGTTGATCCTGGAAAGGCTGGCTGAAGTGTTCCCTCGTGCGCATTGCAAATGGCAACCTATTCCCAATATAGTGCACTAATTTTGACCAGAGCCTCAGGGGCCTTGTTAAAAGGTAATACACTATAAAGAGGATAGGGAGTCATTTAGGACGCAGGCCTAGTCATACATGAGTGGAGAATAGCCATTTGTTCCGAGGGGATTACGCCTTTTAGAATAGCTTTGTTTTCATTCAGATCTGAGGAGACTAGCCGTGTGTGTGTGTGTGTGTGTGTGTGTGTGTGTGTGTGTGTGTGTGTGTGTGTGTGTGTGTGTGTGTGTGTGTGTGTGTGTGTGTGTGTGTGTGTGTGTGTGTGTGTGTGTGTGTGTGTGTGTGTGTGTGAAGCTGAAAATGTGGGGTTTTAATGACTAATTCCAGGCTGAAAAGCAGGTGTTTAGTGTCTCACCGGTTAATCCTTTAAAAATGAGGAGTTGCACCTAAACAACAGCTGGGCTGCTAGTCGGACCTATTGTACTTCTGTCCTTTACTTTATAAAAGACAAGAATGGTTTGTAACCAGATCCACAATGATGAATGCTTTGGCTTATAGTAACGATGACTGGGCTTACAACTCTATATCTTGATGCAGGGGTAGAGAGTAAGATATATATATAGTAGTTTAAAACCCCTTATGTAGAAACACCCACATTTTTATCAAAACATGCATTTCAAAAAAAAAAATTGACTGACTTTGTCAGTTTGCCCTTTATATTTGACGACGAAGCTGAAATGACTCACTATAGGTAATCCAATAGCCTGCTGAAGTCTATTACCTGGCTATTAGCTGCCTAGCCAGTGGGAGTAGACGGCTAGGAGGCGTTGGTCTTCAAAAAGCAGAGGTGCGCTGAGGTGAAAAGGCCATTGATCATGTGACTATGGGGTCAGAAGTTCACATGTAAGATCGCTAGGACACAGGCGTCGTGGCTCTGGGGAAGAATGGATCCTCTGAGTTGCTATGGTTAAAACAGGAGCAAAATGCTGGTCAGCAAAACTATTTTTAATGTAATATTCATTAATATACAATAGGTGTGCATACAACACATTTTTCTACATTAGTATATGTATGGACGTCATATTTCACTGCCTTTTTAGATTAGTAATATAAATATATATTAGCAGACGCACAGTTGGCTCACTCTGTTGCTCTGTTGTCATTGAATTTAGATACCTGCCACTGTGCCAGAGTGTTTACTTCCCCAAGGTTGTGTGTGTGTGTTTGTGTGTTTGTGTGTGTGTGTGTGTGTGTGTGCGCACGAGTGAAACTAGGTCAGTACACTCCCCAGCTCAAGCGGCACCCATTCAAATCATTCACCCCTGATACACGCTCCTCTCCTCAACGCGTGCCGTTTCAAACCATCCTCGTAAACATTCACTCCCCGCCAGCCTGTCGCCATCTGCCCCCCACTGGTTCTCACCTTTTCCATGACCCCATGGCTAAGCTAACTACCCTTTTCCTCAATGGCTAGTGTTTTCTAGTTAGCATGGAGCTGGTTAGCGCTGTCAAAGAGGACTACTGAGTCAGTGGTTCCAAACCTGTTATTGTACCACCAACTGAATTCTGCTCTTCCCAGAGTACCCCTGAAGTACCCCATCATTTTACCAGTAGGCCTATGGTCTCATTATTCTTCTCAAGTACAGTGGGAACCACTATACTTAGAGCTGTTAGGCTAGTGTTACTGTATGAGTTATTATGAAGCTAGCATGTTGAGGGGGAACTGCTACCTGCCTACAGCTCTCAATATCAAATGTTAGTTACTAGTTAGCATGGAGCTAGCTAGCGCTTTGAGTGAGGTCTGCTACCTGCCTACAGCTCTCAATATCACATGTTAGTTACTAGTTAGCATGGAGCTAGCTAGCGCTCTGAGAGGGGTCTGCTACCTGCCTACAGCTCTCAATATCACATGTTAGTTACTAGTTAGCATGGAGCTAGCTAGCGCTCTGAGAGGGGTCTGCCAGCTGACTGCTGCTTCCAGCTCTCTCCTCCACAGGTAGAGCCAGGCACAAAGACCCCCACCACTCCAGCCAGACTCCATTCTCCCGCCTCAACGCTGAGCTCCCAAATCCAAACTGACAGCCATTCATGCCCAGAATACCTGGCTGAGAGCAGGTGGGGGACACACTATCTAGGTGTAGCAGGCAAATCCTCTCTTGTTCCTTGGTTTCTAAAACGTGGCGCATGAGGCTGACTTTCTCAGCACTTTTTCTCCCAATCATTCTGTGGTGTTTTTCTCTCTTTTCTCTCCATTTCCCCCTTCTGTTATTGTGTTGTGAAGACTCAGGCTTGGGTTTAAGCGAGCGCTAAACATTAGCTTGCGCTGCGTTTTCATTTGTGTGCCTCTCTAAGGGTCCTGGCTCGCTAGCGTTCGTTGTTGTGAATGTGGCGATAACTTGGCATGAATGTAGCAACTCGGCAGTCCAAAAGATTTCTAGTGATATACCATGCAGTGTGTTCATGCAGCAGTGGGGTAGTAGCTAAAAATGGATCGACGAGGAGAAAAAAAGACGTGCCGTTTGATTCAATAAGAAAAATAAAGAGCTGTGCCGGATTCGGGTGCACAACTTCTACTTGTTGTCAGCTTTACCGGTTACCCGATTCAGACCAGAGGTCTCTGGAGTTCCATTTCTCTCCATCGCCTCATTAGAAACTCATTAGAAACCAGTATTTCTGTCATCTTAGCTGATATTGTAGCCAACTACATGAAAAAATGTACACTCGATTTTAGATTTTACTCTATAAAAAAATGTGTTGTGGGGATCCCTAGATAGTCAATCACAATTTTGCTTGACATTTTAGGTGAAGTGGGTGTGTGGGAGAGTTTGTGTGTTCTCCCTCTCCAATAAACTCTGCCAGGAAGAAGATCTGCAGTCTGTTGTGTGACTCATTCATTGCGGGGGTTTTCCACTGTGTTTGCCTGGGCTCGTAGATGATAAGTGGCGATTACGTTATATAGGTAACAAAAGAACATGTGTGTGTGTGTGTGTGTGTGTGTGAACATGCTTGCTGGTCTTGGTCAAGCTGGTTGGGGGTAGCCAGGCCTGCTGACAGTGGCACTTCAGTGGAATGTTTGCCCTTTCCTCAGCTCTTTGATGTGACCAGGTCCTGCTGTGATAATGAGGCCTGCACCCCGCCGCAAGGTGAACATCCTGCAGGGTGCACCGGGCTCTGCCAAAACACACCCAGTCCAACCCCCACATAACGCTCTGTCAACCTTCACACAACACCCCTACAACCTTCACACAACTACCAGGCAAGGCACTAAAAGGCTTCAAAACATTGGCCCAGCATTGCCTCCCCACACACACACACACACGCACGTGCACACACATGTGCACCCACACACACACCCACAACACATCGCTCAAACAAACTTCACACATCCACCAAAAATCCCACCCCTGAGCTTCAAAACATTGGTCCATCCCCCCCACACAACGTCAACACAACCCAAACACAACTTTCACATAACTCAACCACCATTGAGCTTCAGAACATTGGCCCAACCCCTACACACATCTTTCCCCAAATACTGCCCTACCTCCACAGAACCATTCTGAAGTCTCTAAACTCACATCCACCTTTCACCTGAAACAACCTCTAACCACCCCTTATTAAAGATGCACTCCACTCTCCTTTTCACCTCAGCTGATTTACCTAACAAAAGGCCCATCTCAATAGGTAGTCCAGGTATGACATGACATGGCACTAGTGGGGAGGGGTGGGCCTTCCCTCTTCTGTTCTCTTTGCTCCTCTATAGTTCCCACAAGCAAGAGGGGTGGCCGATGACGACAGAGTAAACCCATAAGAGAAACTCCTTGAATGGCCAACACTTGCAGTTGTAAAAAAATAACACCATTTTGCTCAAAATACTTCAGTGTACGGTTGAAGTCAGACGTTTACATACACTTAGGTTGGAGTCATTAAAACTAGTTTTTCAACCACTCCACAAATTTCTTGTTAACAAACTATAGTTTTGGCAAGTCGGTTAGGACATCTACTTTGTGCATGACACAAGTAATTTCTCAAACAATTGTTTACAGACAGATTATTTCACTTATAATTCACTGTATCACAATTCCAGACATCATTTGAGTCAATTGGAGGTGTACCTGTGGATGTATATCAAGGCCTACCTTCAAACTCAGTGCCTCTTTGCTTGACGTCATGGGAAAATCTAAAGAAATCAGCCAAGACCTCAGAAAAAAATTGTAGACCTCCACAAGTCTGGTTCATCCTTGGGAGCAATTTCCAAACGCCTGAAGGTACCACATTCATCTGTACAAACAATAGTACGCAAGTATAAACACCATGGGACCACGCAGCCGTCATACCGCTCAGGAAGGAGACGTGTTCTGTCTCCTAGAGATGAAAGGACTTTGGTGCGAGAAGTGCAAATCAATCCCAGAACAACAGCAAAGGACCTTGTGAAGATGCTGGAGGAAACAGGTGCAAAAGTATCTATATCTACAGTAAAACGAGTCCTATATCAACATAACCTGAGAGGCCGCTCAGCAAGGAAGAAGCCACTGCTCCAAAACCGCCATAAAAAAGCCAGACTACGGTTTGCAACTGCACATGGGGACAAAGATCATACTTTTTAAATGTTCTCTGGTCTGATGAAACAAAAATAGAACTGTTTGGCCATAATGACCATCATTATGTTTGGAGGAAAAAGGGGGAGGCTTGCAAGCCGAAGAACACCATCCCAACCGTGAAGCACTGGGGTGGCAGTATCATGTCGTGGGGGTGCTTTGCTGCAGGAGGGACTGGTGCACTTCACAAAATAGATGGCATCATGAGGGAGGAAAATTATGTGGATATATTGAAGCAACATCTCAAGACATCAGTCAGGAAGTTAAAGCTTGGTCGCAAATGGATCTTCCAAATGAACAATGACCCCAAGCATACTTCCAAAGTTTTGGCAAAATGGCTTAAGGACAACAAATTCAAGGTATTGGAGTGGCCATCACAAAGCCCTGACCTCAATCCTATAGAAAATTTGTGGGCAGAACTGAAAAACGTATGCGAGCAAGGAGGCCTACAAACCTGACTCAGTTACACCAGCTCCGTCAGGAGGAAGGGGCCAAAATTCACCCAACTTATTGTGGGAAGCTTGTGGAAGGCTACCCGAAATGTTTGACCCAAGTTAAACAATTTAAAGGCAATGCTATCAAATACTAATTGAGTGTATGTAAACTTCTGACCCACTGGGAATGTGATGAAAGAAATAAAAGCTGAAATAAATAATTCTCTCTACTATTGTTCTGACATTTCACATTCTTAAAATAAAGTGGTGATCCTAACTGACCTAAGACAGGGAATTTTTACTAGGATTAAATGTCAGAAATTGTGAAAAACTGAGTTTAAATGTATTTGGCTAAGGTGTATGTAAACTTCCGACTTCAACTGTATGTACATTACTGTATGTGTACTTGGGATATTGTTTTTCGACAGGAAATGTTAAAAAAAATAGCAGTAGAGCATCTTTAACCCATTTGACGGGGACTATCATCTCTATAGTCCTTTAAGTGCGTTAAGACGCCAGGTCAGCGGAGTCAATCACCACCTTCCGGAGACACCTGAAACCCCACCTCTTTAAGGAATACCTAGGATAGGATAAAGTAATCCTTCTAACCCCCCCCCCCTTAAAAGAGTTAGATGCACTATTGTAAAGTGGTTGTTCCACTGGATATCATAAGGTGAATGCACCAATTTGTAAGTCGCTCTGGATAAGAGCGTCTGCTAAATGACTTAAATGTAAATGTAAATGTAAGTGTTTCCCCATAGAGAGTTCAGCGACTTTGTTGTTCGAACTCAGTGCTTCTAATGGCCTAGTTCCCCCAACACACAAGGAAAGAACGGAGTTTCTACACTTTGAGAAAATGAAACCTGTGTCTTTTCATCAGAGCAGGCCTATTTCACACACCTTACCCAAACTGGCACCTTCATAAGAGGAGAGAGAGAGCCAGTGTGATTGGTTCGCTTGGGGCAATACACTTGAAGCCGGAGGGTCAATGAGTTTGGGTTATGAAACCCCCCATTCAGCCTCTGTTGAATCTTCAATCTGAAAACTCAAGGATGTTGGGTAATACCTCCTAATTCATCTGTGTCCTATTCAGAGCTTCTGTTTGGTGATATGGAGAAATGACACTTAGCTGTAAATGGGGCCCTTTGTTTGCATATGCAGGCAGAGCAGGATGAATGTGGGGAGGGGGGCGGGTGGGTGTGTACACATGGGAGTCTCTAATCTAGAATGTGTGTGTGTGTACATTAGTGTTTGTTTTGCGGGCTGTGTGTGTGTCTAGCGTTTCGCTATATGCCCGTCGTGTGGTGTCTCGCTGTGCATTAATGTACGGTGTTTGTATGTTCTCACGGTGGCGTTTGTTGTTTAAGGGAGGTCTTATGATAAGTGACTGCTTCTTCGCGTGTTAGATTCCCACTGTAATTCAGTCAACATCACTGTCACATTGAAAAATGGGATTTGGTCAATGTGAATATATGTGAAGGGAGAAGTTTAAGCTGAAAGTAAAAAAACAAAACAGGGGTGTCAATGTTAATGTAAGGTTTTGGAATAACTAGTTCAGGCAGCAACAAGCTGGCTTTAGATGCAAGACTAGGCTGAACTATTGGACTGTTACTGACGCTATGAGATTGAGGACAGGGGTGAGGGGAATGGGGGGGTTCCAGTTCATAGATGTACATTTCTCTCCGGGGCTGGCTTTCATTTCCTCCTCCACTCCTCTCTATCCCCTCGTTCGTTCACTCCTCCGCTCCCCTCGTTCCTCTCATTACCCTGGGCGCGTGGCGCTCCCCCTTTCCCTCCCTCTCCTCCCTCCATCCCTCGCTGGCGGCCTGGCTTTCTTCTCTTATTAATTGGGTTTCGTTACATTAAGCCCCCTGGCCAAAAGGCCATCCTGCCAATAAAACGTTCAATTTTTAACACTTCACCGAGAGCTGGGCTGGCTGACTGACTTCCTGGGGGTTCAAACCACTCTGGGAATAGTAATTGGTTATTTATTTAAACTTCACCCGGGTTGGTAGTGTGTTTTGGTGGAGAGGTAGTGGAGAGAGGAGAGTGGCGGTCCCTTTCTTTCTGTGGCCTATAAACGGAGAGACACTGGGAGGGGGCCGTTTTTGGAGGGGGTGTGTTTGCTCACCTTTGTTGTGCAAAGGTCAGGCATTCCACACACTCAGAGCCACTGAGAGGGAACACCTGGCCAGACTATGTATGTCTCCACAGGGCTTTAGTTTGCCCCACGCCCACAGTTCTCTCTATCTAATGCCTTTGTGTTCGCAGATTTTTACAGTAGCCCTGTACGGAGTCATCAATGGCACTGTGTCTGAGAACAAGTGTTTAAACAAGCTAGGAGAGGCAGGATCTGGGCTGGTTTTGCTCTCGTCTTGGTTGGTCTCCCCATTCTTTACTTTCAGATGAATTCTCTCTCAGCTGAGAAAGACTGATATAATTTCAGTAGAGGCTGAAGTGTCATGACGATCTAGTCTACATTAATGTACTGTGTGTATACACTGTGATATTCCTCTGTACTGTATGTACACTGTGATATTCCTCTGTACTGTATGTACACTGTGATATTCCTCTGTACTGTATGTACACTGTGATATTCCTCTGTACTGTATGTATACACTGTGATTTTCCTCTGTACTGTATGTGTACACTGTGATTTTCCTCTGTACTGTATGTATACACCGTGATTTTCCTCTGTGCTGTATGTATACACTGTGATTTTCCTCTGTACTGTATGTATAGACTGTGATTTTCCTCTGTACTGTATGTATACACTGTGATTTTCCTCTGTACTGTATGTATACACTGTGATATTCCTCTGTACTGTATGTATACACTGTGATATTCCTCTGTACTGTATGTATACACTGTGATTTTCCTCTGTGCTGTATGTATACACTGTGATTTTCCTCTGTACTGTATGTATACACTGTGATTTTCCTCTGTGCTGTATGTATACACTGTGATTTTCCTCTGTACTGTATGTATACACTGAGATTTTCCTCTGTACTGTATGTGTACACTGTGATTTTCCTCTGTACTGTATGTATACACTGTGATTTTCCTCTGTACTG
>NC_092091.1:69889136-69911764 GCF_045679555.1 Salvelinus alpinus
ATGTATTTACATTGATTGTCCTCTAACATGCTAGTATGTGCTGACTGACTCATAGACAGATTGTGTGTAGCTTGTCATCAAACAGTCCTGCCTGAAACACAGACCAAAAGGTCACGTGTGGTCAAGCAGGTGTGCAGCAATCCAGACATCAGGATAACGCAGCGGGAATATGTGTGTGAACTGGCCAAGAAGAGTAATCGTCAAGCTAACCAGAACATTAACCTAACGTAGCAGGCGTAAAAGAAAGGCCTGAGCGGGCTCAGACGAAACCGGAAGCATCCGGTTTTCAGGCTTCACCTCTTCTCTGCTTTCCCCCTGAAAACCGGGATGCTTCCGGTTTCTTCTGACCCTCTGAGGGTGCCAACACATTCTGTTGTCTGTGGTTATACCTTTGATCTGTCTGTCTGTCTGTCTGTCTGTCTGTCTGTCTGTCTGTCTGTCTGTCTGTCTGTCTGTCTGTCTGTCTGTCTGTCTCTTTCTGTGTGTGTATTTACAATGGTGTTTGTTCTTCACTGGTTGCCCTTGTGGCAACAGGTCACATATTGCTCTCTCTCTCTCTCTCTCTCTCTCTCTCTCTCTCTCTCTCTCTCTCTCTCTCTCTCTCTCTCTCTCTCTCTCTCTCTCTCTCTCTCTCTCTCTCTCTCTCTCTCTCTCTCTCTCTCTCTCTCTCTCTCTCTCTCTCTCTCTCTCTCTCTCTCTCTCTCTCTCTCTCCCAGAGTACGTGACCAGACTCAATCAGTAACAGTGGGCATTTTCAGGTGTGGCTGGTAAAGGGCCCTGGCTGCATAACAGAACAGCGAGGAGCTGAGGAAGGGCTTTTCAGCCAGCGGATTTAGCAGCATGGGGAATCATGGGAATCTGCTACTTTAGTCTCTCCGTCCTCGATGGTTTCTGGAAACACCTCACGTGGTTCCGACACACACTTGATTGTAGCTACAGGCACGCTGAGTCCTCATTGCATATAAATTACAGAAGTGGGAAGTGATTATTATAAACTTCCCCCGTTTTTCGTTTCCCCTCCCCCCTCACTCGGCAGACGAGGGATAATTGAGTGGAGCACAAAAGGCAAGTGGTAGGGGGGGGGGTTAGAGATGCCAAGCAGGCAGTAGGGGAAGGAGAGATGGTGGGGGGTGGAGAATCCCTTCCTATCTGAGACTGTACGACAGTGTTGGCCAACTGTCGACTAGCGCTGTACACGATGCAAGGGAAGGGGTGGCAATATCAGTGTTAGTCATTAGGGTTAGCAGTGTGCTTAAGGTTAGGTTTTAAATCTGATTCTAGGACTTTGTGGCTGTGTCGCCTAGTGACCACTGCAGAGCTGCCTCCAGAACCAGATTCAAGACTAAAAAGTCCTGTTTAAAAAGTTAGTTATTTCCATTTTATATAATGTCAAACTTGATTTATCCTTACTGAAAATGTATCAATCCCTACAAAAATGTCCATTAATTATAATCCACATAATAATTCACATTTCCTGTTGCTGCAGGATTATTTTCCTGTATGAGAAACTGATCAAATTAAGATGGGACTTCTGTATATCCATGCAGGTATACACATATACATTCACACACACACACACACACACACACACAGACACACACACACACAGAGCAGCACGCCAAGGCATTGAGCCTCCCTGTTCTGTTACAAAGCAAAGTGTTGGCGCTAGTGTTTCTCCTCTCAAACATCGTGGCTCTCTGCCAGCTCCAGTTCCGCGCAATGAATTTCTTTTCAAACCACTTCTGAGGCCGCTTGAAAAGGGCTGGCCAAGCCTGGTTATAAAATTCTCAAATGGAACGTTTATTTCCAAATCCGTGCCCTCTCTCTGTCTCTGTGTGTGAAATATGAATAGAAAAGAGAACCTAAGCCTATTTCTTCCCTGACATTAAAAAAGACCGCTGCCGCCACAGTTTGAGCCATCGTCACGGGGGACAAGAAGGGGCGATCAAATCGCGGCGACATTGCATGACCCTCCACGGTCGTGGTCAAGTCAGAGCTGTGCAACCACTTCCTCTAACTGCTTAGTACAAAAGTATTGAATTTTTGTTTAATTCTTTGTAAACTTGGCATGAAGCAGTGAGTGGTTAAAGGAAGGAAGGTGCGGCTAGTCCATAAGAAACCACCTGAACTATTAAAGTTTTAAAATGGCAGCTCCTTCAGTTGTGCCCGGTCACCTCCAATGACTTGTTTTCTGGGGGAACAGAATTACCCCTTCCTTCTCCTTGTGCAAGTCAAGTCCCCCAAAACTCTCCCTGTCCATTTAATATTGTGACAATTTAGCATTTTATTTTGGCATCTGTATACATACATCTTGGTGCTATGATTTAGGTAGAGGATGGTGCTGGCTAGTAGTGGTGCTATGGTTTAGTTAGAGGATGGTGCTGGCTAGTAGTGGTGCTATAGTTTAGGTAGAGGATGGTGCTGGCTAGTAGTGGTGCTATAGTTTAGGTAGATGATGGTGCTGGCTAGTAGTGGTGCTATAGTTTAGGTAGATGATGGTGCTGGCTAGTAGTGGTGCTATGGTTTAGTTAGAGGATGGTGCTGGCTAGTAGTGGGCTATGGTTTAGTTAGAGGATGGTGCTGGCTAGTAATGGGCTATGGTTTAGGTAGAGGATGGTGCTGACTAGTAATGGGCTATGGTTTAGTTAGAGGATGGTGCTGACTAGTAATGGGCTATGGTTTAGGTAGAGGATGGTGCTGACTAGTAGTGGTGCTATAGTTTAGGTAGAGGATGGTGCTGGCTAGTAGTGGTGCTATAGTTTAGGTAGAGGATGGTGCTGTCTAGTAGTGGGCTATGGTTTAGTTAGAGGATGGTGCTGGCTAGTAGTGGGCTATGGTTTAGTTAGAGGATGGTGCTGGCTAGTAGTGGTGCTATGGTTTAGGTAGAGGATGGTGCTGGCTAGTAGTGGGCTATGGTTTAGTTAGAGGATGGTGCTGGCTAGTAGTGGTGCTATGGTTTAGTTAGAGGATGGTGCTGGCTAGTAGTGGGCTATGGTTTAGTTAGAGGATGGTGCTGGCTAGTAGTGGTGCTATGGTTTAGTTAGAGGATGGTGCTGGCTAGTAGTGGTGCTATGGTTTAGGTAGATGATGGTGCTGGCTAGTAGTGGTGCTATGGTTTAGGTAGAGGATGGTGCTGGCTAGTAGTGGTGCTATGGTTTAGGTAGAGGATGGTGCTGGCTAGTAGTGGGCTATGGTTTAGGTAGAGGATGGTGCTGTCTAGTAGTGGTGCTATGGTTTAGGTAGAGGATGGTGCTGGCTAGTGGCTAGTAGTGGTGCTATGGTTTAGGTAGAGGATGGTGCTGGCTAGTGGCTGGTAGTGGGCTATGGTTTAGGTAGAGGATGGTGCTGGCTAGTAGTGGTGCTATGGTTTAGGTAGAGGATGGTGCTGGCTAATAGTGGTGCTATGGTTTAGTTAGAGGATGGTGCTGTCTAGTAGTGGGCTATGGTTTAGTTAGAGGATGGTGCTGGCTAGTAGTGGTGCTATAGTTTAGGTAGAGGATGGTGCTGGCTAGTAGTGGTGCTATGGTTTAGGTAGAGGATGGTGCTGGCTAGTAGTGGTGCTATGGTTTAGGTAGAGGATGGTGCTGGCTAGTAGTGGGCTATGGTTTAGGTAGAGGATGGTGCTGTCTAGTAGTGGTGCTATGGTTTAGGTAGAGGATGGTGCTGGCTAGTGGCTAGTAGTGGTGCTATGGTTTAGGTAGAGGATGGTGCTGGCTAGTGGCTGGTAGTGGGCTATGGTTTAGGTAGAGGATGGTGCTGGCTAGTAGTGGTGCTATGGTTTAGGTAGAGGATGGTGCTGGCTAATAGTGGTGCTATGGTTTAGTTAGAGGATGGTGCTGTCTAGTAGTGGGCTATGGTTTAGTTAGAGGATGGTGCTGGCTAGTAGTGGTGCTATGGTTTAGTTAGAGGATGGTGCTGGCTAGTAGTGGGCTATGGTTTAGGTAGAGGATGGTGCTGACTAGTAGTGGGCTATGGTTTAGGTAGAGGATGGTGCTGGCTAGTAGTGGTGCTATGGTTTAGGTAGAGGATGGTGCTGGCTAGTGGCTGGTAGTGGGCTATGGTTTAGGTAGAGGATGGTGCTGGCTAGTAGTGGTGCTATAGTTTAGGTAGAGGATGGTGCTGACTAGTAGTGGGCTATGGTTTAGTTAGAGGATGGTGCTGACTAGTAGTGGGCTATGGTTTAGGTAGAGGTATGTACTGGCTAGTGGCAGGTAGTGGGCTATGGTTTAGGTAGAGGTATGTACTGGCTAGTGGCAGGTAGTGGGCTATGGTTTAGGTAGAGGATGGTGCTGGCTATTGGCTAATAGTGGTGCTATGGTTTAGGTAGAGGATGGTGCTGGCTAGTGGCTAATACTGGTGCTATTGTTTAGGTAGAGGATGGTACTGGCTAGTGGCTAATAGTGGGCTATTGTTTAGGTAGAGGATGGTACTGGCTAGTGGCTAATAGTGGGCTATGGTTTAGGTAGAGGATGGTACTGGCTAGTGGCTAATAGTGGGCTATTGTTTAGGTAGAGGATGGTACTGGCTAGTGGCTAATAGTGGGCTATTGTTTAGGTAGAGGATGGTACTGGCTAGTGGCTAATAGTGGGCTATGGTTTAGGTAGAGGATGGTACTGGCTAGTGGCTAATAGTGGGCTATTGTTTAGGTAGAGGATGGTACTGGCTAGTGGCTAATAGTGGGCTATTGTTTAGGTAGAGGATGGTACTGGCTAGTGGCTAATAGTGGGCTATTGTTTAGGTAGAGGATGGTACTGGCTAGTGGCTAATAGTGGGCTATTGTTTAGGTAGAGGATGGTACTGGCTAGTGGCTAATAGTGGGCTATTGTTTAGGTAGAGGATGGTACTGGCTAGTGGCTAATAGTGGGCTATGGTTTAGGTAGAGGATGGTACTGGCTAGTGGCTAATAGTGGGCTATTGTTTAGGTAGAGGATGGTACTGGCTAGTGGCTAATAGTGGGCTATTGTTTAGGTAGAGGATGGTACTGGCTAGTGGCTAATAGTGGGCTATTGTTTAGGTAGAGGATGGTACTGGCTAGTGGCTAATAGTGGGCTATTGTTTAGGTAGAGGATGGTACTGGCTAGTGGCTAATAGTGGGCTATTGTTTAGGTAGAGGATGGTACTGGCTAGTGGCTAATAGTGGGCTATTGTTTAGGTAGAGGATGGTACTGGCTAGTGGCTAATAGTGGGCTATTGTTTAGGTAGAGGATGGTACTGGCTAGTGGCTAATAGTGGGCTATTGTTTAGGTAGAGGATGGTACTGGCTAGTGGCTAATAGTGGGCTATTGTTTAGGTAGAGGATGGTACTGGCTAGTGGCTAATAGTGGGCTATTGTTTAGGTAGAGGATGGTACTGGCTAGTGGCTAATACTGGTGCTATTGTTTAGGTAGAGGATGGTACTGGCTAGTGGCTAATAGTGGGCTATTGTTTAGGTAGAGGATGGTGCTGGCTAGTGGCAGGTAGTGGGCTATGGTTTAGGTAGAGGATGGTACTGGCTAGTGGCTAATAGTGGGCTATTGTTTAGGTAGAGGATGGTGCTGGCTAGTGGCTAATACTGGTGCTATTGTTTAGGTAGAGGATGGTACTGGCTAGTGGCTAATAGTGGGCTATGGTTTAGGTAGAGGATGGTACTGGCTAGTGGCTAATAGTGGGCTATTGTTTAGGTAGAGGATGGTACTGGCTAGTGGCTAATACTGGTGCTATTGTTTAGGTAGAGGATGGTACTGGCTAGTGGCTAATACTGGGCTATTGTTTAGGTAGAGGATGGTGCTGGCTAGTGGCTAATAGTGGGCTATGGTTTAGGTAGAGGATGGTACTGGCTAGTGGCTAATAGTGGGCTATTGTTTAGGTAGAGGATGGTGCTGGCTAGTGGCTAATACTGGTGCTATTGTTTAGGTAAAGGATGGTACTGGCTAGTGGCTAATAGTGGGCTATTGTTTAGGTAGAGGATGGTGCTGGCTAGTGGCTAATACTGGTGCTATTGTTTAGGTAGAGGATGGTACTGGCTAGTGGCTAATAGTGGGCTATGGTTTAGTTAGAGGATGGTACTGGCTAGTGGCTAATAGTGGTTCTATGGTTTAGTCACAGGATGGTACTGGCTGGTAGTAGAGTTGTGGTTTAGGTAGAGGATGCATATGTGCCTCCTAGATTCAGTAAAAGCTGTGACGGTCACAGAAGCCCCCAGGTTTCCCCTGGTGGATTTAGCCTTAAGGACGGCACACAATAGAGGCACAGTTTATTAAGAAGTTGAGAGAAATGGGCTGTGACAGCTGCAACTGGGTGAGCACAAAAGAGGTCTTCTCCAATATGGTGGAGGCAAGGGCATTTCGAAAGCTCCTCGGCTTTCTCAGGTGCCAGAGAGTCCGTCAGCAACGGGCCGTGTTGGTTTTTCTGCCATGGGATGAAGCTGGAGATATAGGGGGAAGTGGGTGCACGGGTTTCTGTGTGTATCTGCATCAATGATTGCATGCTTGTTAAATTGTCTCATTTATATGGTTTAGGATCCTCTCTCTCTCTCTCTCTCTCTCTCTCTCTCTCTCTCTCTCTCTCTCTCTCTCTCTCTCTCTCTCTCTCTCTCTCTCTCTCTCTCTCTCTCTCTCACTCTCCATCCTCACTCTCTCTCCCTCTGTCGGAGAAGAGAACCCGAAGACTGGAGAGCTTAAATGAAAATCCTCCATCCAGGTTCTTATCTCGTTCCCGCAGGGAAGCAAATGTGAGCTGAAAGGCGTAACAATTAAGAGAAGAGGGGTGAGGATGGTATAATTTTAGCCCCAGCTAGTACAGGCATGTCCCTGGCTGCTCCAGGCCCAATTCAGGCCCTCTATTTGGAGTCCTCTTCGGTCCTCATCCTGGTGGGATAAAGTGCCATTAAAGCTATTCCAACACATAGATTATCCCCTGACCTTTGACCCTGGCTGACCTGTGTTCTCCTGGGCTTGAGACGTCAGGACTTTAGAGCCAGGGTTTAGGGACTAATTAGTTGCTATGAGTGAGCTAATTTTGTTTGAAGTTGGATTGAGATAATTTTTTGTAGTTGATGCTCACTCTATTTTTGATCGGAAGCCCTTTTTTGGGTGTTTGTCATTACTATGCAAATTAGTTCTGAAAATGTTGGACTATTTTAAGGCAGGATCCAACATTACGTAAGAGGTGGTCAAGCCAAACGTACTTGATATGTTTGATGCTGGAGTGTGTGTGTGTGTGTGTGTGTGTGTGTGTGTGTGTGTGTGTGTGTGTGTGTGTGTGTGTGTGTGTGTGTGTGTGTGTGTGTGTGTGTGTGAGAGAGAGAGAGAGAGAGGGCTGGAGACCTGGGGGTCTTGATGCTTAACCAGGCTCCGGAATCTGACATGCATGAAGGCCCTTTTAGTAAGGTGTGCATAGCTGAGATCCACCCCACCCTACTGCTAAACCCCTGGTTAGGACATTCCCAGAGGGGGTAGGGGGAGAGGTGGTAGTTCGGTGCCGGTCTGTGAGGGGTCGGTCCGGCAACACAGGAAATTCCAGGGGGAGTTGTAGCCTTGCCACAAATTAGCATGCTGAGAATGTCACCCTAGCACGAATCTCCTCGCTGCAAATCAAGCCAATGAAAGTCACCTAGTGGTGTTTTATTTATTTATATATATATACAGTTGAAGTCGGAAGTTTACATACACCTTAGCCAAATACATTTAACCTCAGTTTTTCACAATTCCTGATCCTAGTAAAAATGTCCTGTCCTAGGTCAGTTAGGATCACCACTTTATTTTAAGAATGTGGAATGTCAGAATAATAGTAGAGAGAATTATTTATTTCAGCTTTTATTTCTTTCATCACAATCCCAGTGGGTCAGAAGTTTAAATACACTCAATTAGTATTTGGTAGCATTGCCTTTAAATTGTTTAACTTGGGTCAAATGTTTCGGGTAGCCTTCCACAAGCTTCCCACAATAAGTTGGGTGAATTTTGGCCATTTCTCCTGGCAGAGCTGGTGTAACTGAGTCAGGTTTGTAGGCCTCCTTGCTCGCACACATTTTTTCAGTTCTGCCCACACATTTTCTATAGGATTGAGATCAGGGCTTTGTGATGGCCACTCCAATACCTTGACTTTGTTGTCCTTAAGCCATTTTGCCACAACTTCGGGAGTATGCTTGGGGTCATTGTCCATTTGGAAGACCCATTTGCAACCAAGCTTTAACTTCCTGACTGATGTCTTGAGATGTTGCTTCAATATATCCACAGAATTTTCCTCCCTCATGATGCCATCTATTTTGTGAAGTGCCCCAGTCCCTCCTGCAGCAAAGCACCCCCACAACATGATGCTGCCACCCCCGTGCTTCACGGTTGGGATGGTGTTCTTCGGCTTGCAAGCCTCCCCCTTTTTCCTCCAAACATAACGATGGTCATTATGGCCAAACAGTTCTATTTTCGTTTCATCAGAGGACGTTTCTCCAAAAAGTACGATCTTTGTCCCCATGTGCAGTTGCAAACCGTAGTCTGGCTTTTTTATGGCGGTTTTGGAGCAGTGGCTTCTTTCTTGCTGAGCGGCCTTTCAGGTTATGTCGATATAGGACTCGTTTTACTGTAGATATAGATACTTTTGTACCTGTTTCCTCCAGCATCTTCACAAGGTCCTTTGCTGTTGTTCTGGGATTGATTTGCACTTTTCGCACCAAAGTACGTTCATCTCTAGGAGACAGAACGCATCTCCTTCCTGAACGGTATGATGGCTGCTTGGTCCTATGGTGTTTAAACTTGCGTACTATTGTTGGTACAGATGAACGTGGTACCTTCAGGTGTTTGGAAATTTCTCCCAAGGATGAACCAGACTTGTGGAGTTCTACAATTGTTTTTCTGAGGTCTTGGCTGATTTCTTTAGATTTTCCCATGATGTCAAGCAAAGAGACACTGAGTTTGAAGGTAGGCCTTGAAATACATCCACAGGTACACCTCCAATTGACTCAAATTATGTCAATTAGCCTATCAGAAGCTTCTAAAGCCATGACATAATTTTCTGGAACTTTCCAAGGTGTTTAAAGGCACAGTCAACTTAGTGTATGTAAACTTCTAACCCACTGGAGTTGTGATACAGTGAATTATAATTGAAATAATCTGTCTGTAAACAATTGTTGGAAAAATGACTTTTGTCATGCACAAAGTAGATGTCCTAACCCGACTTGCCAAAACTATAGTTTGTTAACAAGAAATTTGTGGAGTGTTTGAAAAACGAGTTTTAATGGCTCCAACCTAAGTGTATGTAAACTTCCGACTTCAACTGTATGTGTATATATATATATTTATATGTATTTATATGTATGTATGTATGCTTGTTTGTTTGTTTGTTTGTTTAGGGATAGCATGTGTTATATGTTGGGAAAGATTGGGTGTAGTCAAAATGTGTAGGATGGGTTGATGGATGACTGTCAGATCAAGCGTATAGCCTTTTGAAATATCATGCCATACGTTTACCCATCATTCTTATACACACCGGAATAGATTGATCGTTTTTTGAGACAAAGCCGTATATCCTTTAGAAATGCTGTTTTGACTCTACAAGTCAATCAGGTCCAGGGTCAGTGCTGGGTGCTCTGATTGTGAGTAGTAGATTTAGCATGGCTAAGCAGTACCATGTGTTCAGTGCTGTTGGAGCGTGTAAGCGGCTGGGGGGCTGGCTGGGTTGGAGGGGCGTGGTGGGGGGTGCAGGCCTCTGTGAGTCAGCCTAAGGGTGGGGGGTGGTAGGGAATGGGGTGCTGTGGCCAGACCACTGCTGACGTGATTAACCCTGCCTTTTGGTTCTACTGCAGACGCCTCTATGAGATCTCTCTCTCGTCCTCTCTCTCGTTCTCTCTCTCCTTCCCTTTCTTGTCCTTCTCTTTCAAATCTCTCTCTTTCAATTCAAGGGGTTTTATTGGCATGGGAAACATGTTCTTTCTCTCTCTCGTCCTCCTTCCATGTCTTGTCATCCTTCCCTCTTTCTCTTGCCCTATCTTTTTCTCTCTCCATCACCCCTCCTCCATCGCTCATCCCTCCTTCTCTCCTCCTTCCCCCGGCTCTGGCTCTGTAATGAACTCCTCTTATTCACCGGCTAATGACTGCCTTTGATCTCACTGCTAAGACCTCTGCTCTAACTCTACCCTGTGGGGCTTTCTCTTTCACTCTCCCCCTTCTTTCCAACCCCCTCTGCCCTTAGGCAGGAAATAGGGGCAGTACTCACTGACCAAGGCTAAACAAAGTTTTGAGGTGTTAGGGAAAGGCTGGAAGGGGAGTACAGACCTCCCTTGCGGGAAGGTGTTTTATTTTTACTGTGCCATTAAAGCCCCCATGCAGTCTTTTTTTAATATTATTTTTTAGCATCACATATGTCTAATAAATCACTGTTTATTTCATGAAAATCTCTGATCGTGTGGGCGTGTTGATACATATTAAAATATATTTACATACACAACCCTGATTGGCGGATAAGATCGTTTAGAGACTCTAGAGCCTACCACAGTTACCCCTTCAAAGTAGGAGGATACATATGCAAATAAAAGATTACTGGTCATTGGTCAGAATAATCAGATCAGATTGTGATGTCATGCCGTGGGCCAGAAACTCCATGCCACCTGAACAGGCTGAAATTCCAGGGGTTTTTTTCTCTCCAAAATCTCTTACACTAAAAGGGCATTTTCACAATTTCAGAGTCTTATTTCGACCTAATGGTGTGAAAATATAATTAAAAACAGAAAAATTGTGACTGCACCACCCCTTTCATCTCACCAGCTCCTTTTTCTGTGTGTGTGTGTGTGTGTGTGTGTGTGTGTGTGTGTGTGTGTGTGTGTGGGCTACACAAATCACCAAGCGGCCGTACCCTTGTCATTTGAGAGAGGGCCGGGACTTGATTTAGCGCTGTAAAACTCTGTAAATGCTATCTGCTAACTGAACTGAGGACAGGTAATGTAGTGCCTTGTTTAATGTGTTCTGCCTCTCTCATGGTGTCCTCCTCTCTCTCTCCCTCTCCATTCCAGTCCAATAAGGTTCCGGTGGTACAACCGTCGCATGCGGTCCATCCGCTCACCCCCCTCATCACGTACAGCGACGAACATTTCGCCCCCGGACCCCACTCCGGACACCACCCCCAGGACGTCAACCCCAAACAAGGTAGGCAATGCCCCCCTCCCCTCAAATCACTAAAGCAGTGGACATCATTAACCATGGTAACACAAAGGAGACACATATTTTGTACACACATTTGTTTACATACCTGTTAGTGAGCATTTCTCTTTTGCCAAGATAATCCATCCACCTAACAGGTGTGGAATATCAAGAAGCTAATTAAACGGCATGTTCATTACACACCTTGTGCTGGGGTCATTCAAAGGCCACTCTAAAATGTGCAGTTTTGTCACACGACACAATGCCACAGATGTCTCATGTTTTGAGGGAGCGTGCAATTTGCATGCTGACTGCAGGAATGTCCACCAGAGCTGTTGCCAGAGAATTCAATGTCCATTTCTCTACCATAAGACACCGCCAACATCGTTTTAGAGAATTTGGTAGTACGTCCAACCGGCCTCACAACCGCAGACCACGTGTAACCACGCCAGCCCAGGACCTCCACATCCGGCTTCTTCACCTGCGGGATCATCTGAAGCCAGCCACCCGGACGGCTGATAGAACTGTGGGTTTGCACAACGAAGAACTGTCAGAAACTGTCTCAGAGAAGCTCATGCAGTTCTGCGTCGTAACCGACCTCAGTGGGCAAATGCTCACCTTCGATGGCCACTGGCACGCTGGAGAAGTGTTCATCTGTACCGGGCAGATGGCGTCATGTGGGCGAGCGGTTTGCTGACGTCAACATGTGTGCCCCATGGTGGCGGTGGGGTTATGGAAGGGACAGGCATAAGCTACGTACAATTAACACAGTTGCATTTTATCGATGGCATTTTGAATGCAGAGATACCGTGATGAGATCCTGAGGCCCATTGTCTGCCAACATTACCTCACGTTTCAGCATGATAATGCTCGGCCCCATGTCACAAGGATCTGTACACAATTTCTGGAAGCTGAAAATGTCCCAGTTCTTCCATGGCCTGCATACTCACCAGACATGTCACCCATTGAACATATTTGGGATGCACTGGATCGACGTGTATGGCAGCGTGTTCCAGTTCTCACTAATATCCAGCAACTTCGCACAGCCATTGAAGAGGAGTGGGACAACATTTCACAGGCCATAATCAACAGCATGAGGCAAATGGTGGTCACACTAGTACTGACTAGTTTTCTGATCCACGCCCCTACCTTATTTTTTTTAAAGGTATCTGTGACCAACAAATGCATTTCTGTATTCCCAGTCATGTGAAATCCATAGAATTTATTTCAATTGACAGATTTTCCTAATATGAACTGTAACTCAGTAAAATCGTTGAAATTGTTGCACGTTTTTTTATATTTTTGTTCAGCGTCGTAAAGATTTTCACATCACACCGTATTCATCACTACCCATCTCCACAAAGACGCATGAAGCCAAAGCTATTCCTCAGAGGGAAATGTAACGTATCAGTTCACCCAGCCACCTACACAAGGTGGTTAGGTGACGTTCTGTCTCAGAGAAAGAAAACTAGAACACATTCCTCCACACAGCGTATCGCATCTTCCCACCTACCTGAATGAAGCAGAGAGCTCCTCAGACAGGCAAGGCTGTCGGGGATTTACCACACTGCACTGCTGAAAAGCCTTTTTTTTCGTCTCTATCTTTCTCTACTCTTTTTTTACCCCTCCATTTGTCACCCTATATAATACTATTTCCCTGTCTGTCTGGGTAAAAACGTCACAGTTAAACCCCTGACAGACTGTCTGTCTGGGTAAAAACGTCACAGGTAAACCCCCTGACAGACTGTCTGTCTGGGTAAAAACGTCACAGTAAACCCCCTGATAGACTGTCTGTCTGGGTAAAAACATCACAGTTAAACCCCTGACAGACTCTGTCTGGGTAAAAACGTCACAGTAAACCCCCTGACAGACTGTCTGTCTGGGTAAAAACGTCACAGTAAACCCCTGACAGACTGTCTGTCTGGGTAAAAACGTCACAGTAAACCCCTGACAGACTGTCTGTCTGGGTAAAAACGTCACAGTAAACCCCCTGACAGGCGCTAGCGCATAAAGGCAGTTGGAAAGCCCAGGCACAGTCAGGGTGAGACTTTGGCAGAGGTTCATAGGTCTTGTACTGGTCTGGCCCCGGCCCTCCATATGCGCTCCCCTCCCCTCTTCCTTCCGGCTGCCACGCACCGCCCCCTACTTAAAAGCAGGAGGCAGACCAGACAGGATGCGATGTGTGATGACAGGGCAGTTGAGTAAATAATCCAATATGGCCGCCATACACCAGATCCATCCAGACATCATAGTGATCTTGCTGGACAACACAGCAGGACAACTGAATAGGGGATTTAGTGAAAGGCTGCATTTGTTCCAGAAAGTCATTCACTTCCCTTGTAGCTACAGGATTTCTTTACAGTAATGCTTTCCATAGGGCTCCGTTTTTTTTAACGTTTTGGTCCTCATTTACAGTCCTCATACATTTTGGTCTGAGTTGTCCCCAGGGATTGAGTATGAGAGTTGATGATAAACATAGCACAGAGTGGAGTTATATGAAGAAACCGCTGGAGGAGATCCGAGTCTGAATCGATCCACACACTCCCATAGCCTGGACTGTTCCATGTAGAAGAGATCTGCTCGATGAATTAGCTGTAAATGAAGTCCCATGGCATTTCCAGGTCTAGATACTGTAAAAGAGCTAAAGATATGTAGGAAGCAGAGAGGATAGTCTCTATCCATCTCTCTTTCTCTCTTTCTATCACACTTTTGCCTTCTCGTTCTCTTGCTCACTCACTCTCTCGCTCTCATTTTCATCAGCCAATCGGCTCGCTGCACTCCATAGCGGGATCAGGACTTTGATCTTCTCGTTAATTATTTAAGAAATCATGGATGTTCTCATTATGGGTCCTAATAAGCTCTAATATGTGCCGGGCGGTAACGTCGGATCGAAGGTCAAACTCCGGAGCCCTTTGAACAGACTTCAGACTTCACATCGAAATTTACAATGAAAAAATGTAACAGTTAAAATATAATATTTTAATACGAGATCATATTTTGAAATACAAGTTCTGTCTACACGTGGATAAGGTTATGAAAATGTTTCAGGAGCAAGGCTAGCAGGGCAAAACGGTGGGAAGGATGTTGATGTGAACGTGAGCGAGTAATTACGCACCTTTTTAGTGCCTTGAGTGACAGTGTTAACACTGAGCTCCCCTCACTCCATCTCTATCTCATCTCTCCCTTCCCTCCTGACTCCTATCCTTCCTACTTTTCCTATCCTTCACTCTCTCCCTTCCCTCCTGACTTTCCTATCCTTCACTACCTTCTCACTTTCCCTCCGCCCCTTGCTCCTTACCCTTCCTTACATCCTCCATTCCTCTCTCTCACGCTCCCCCTCCTTTCGCTCCCTCCCCTTCCTTCCCTCCCTCCCTAGTGCCCTACAGAGCACCCTGAGACTGGGGTGGTGAATAAGTGGGCTGGGGGTGCTGGAATCCAGCGTTGCTACAGTGGCTTTGGAGATAAGCCTCCTCTCTCTGCCGCTCCGAGGGAGTTAGACCCCTTCAGACTGCAGCCTGAGAAGAAAGAGGGGGGTGGAGAGAAGGATCCATCTGGGATTAGGAGATGGTGTTAATCTGGAGGCGTTTGCCTTCTTCCTCTTCTATGTGTGTGTGTGTGTGTGTGTGTGTGCCACTGCAGGCCTTCTACACAGGCCTACACAGCACTCCCTTGACCATAGCTCCCAGTCTGACAGATCCATTTACTAGGGTCCTTAATTTCCTTCACCCTCCCCCTCCTCCCTCTCTCCCTCCTTCCATCCAAGTTGAACTTCTCGCCAGCCTCTACAACAAGCGGAGGGAGGCTGAGAGCCCTTGACCTTGAAGCCCAAGAGGCCTAGCGTTGATGAAGAGAGGGAGAGCTTAGCTGTGTTGAGGAGCCAGTGACAGGGTAGGGCCCCAGTGAATGCTCTCTGTAGGGAGCATTACAGGAAGCACAGAGAGAGATACAGGCCTTAATGAACACTGACTGGAGGGACTGGAGGGCTACATGGGGGGACTAGAGGGACTGGAGGGCTACATGGGGGGACTAAGATGGACTGGAGGGCTACATGGGGGGACTAGAGGGACTGGAGGGCTACATGGGGGGACTAGAGGGACTGGAGGGACTGGAGGGCTACATGGGGGGACTAGAGGGACTGGATGGCTACATGGGGGGACTAGAGGGACTGGAGGGCTACATGGGGGGACTAGAGGGACTGGAGGGCTACATGGGGGGACTAGAGGGACTGGAGGGCTACATGGGGGGACTAGAGGGACTGGAGGGCTACATGGGGGGACTAAGAGGGACTGGAGGGACTGGAGGGCTACATGGGGGGACTAGAGGGACTGGATGGCTACATGGGGGGACTAGAGGGACTGGAGGGCTACATGGGGGGACTAAGAGGGACTGGAGGGCTACATGGGGGGACTAGAGGGACTGGAGGGCTACATGGGGGGACTAAGATGGACTGGAGGGCTACATGGGGGGACTAGAGGGACTGGAGGGCTACATGGGGGGACTAAGAGGGACTGGAGGGCTACATGGGGGGACTAAGAGGGACTGGAGGGCTACATGGGGGGACTAGAGGGACTGGAGGGCTACATGGGGGGACTAGAGGGACTGGAGGGCTACATGGGGGGACTAAGAGGGACTGGAGGGCTACATGGGGGGACTAAGAGGGACTGGAGGGCTACATGGGGGGACTAGAGGGACTGGAGGGCTACATGGGGGGACTAAGAGGGACTGGAGGGCTACATGAGGGGACTAGAGGGACTGGAGGGCTACATGGGGGGACTAGAGGGACTGGAGGGCTACATGGGGGGGACTAGAGGGACTGGAGGGCTACATGGGGGGACTAGAGGGACTGGAGGGCTACATGGGGGGACTAGAGGGACTGGAGGGCTACATGGGGGGACTAGAGGGACTGGAGGGCTACATGGGGGGACTAGAGGGACTGGAGGGACTGGAGGGCTACATGGGGGGACCAGAGGGACTGGAGGGCTACATAGGGGGGACTAGAGGGCTTCAAGGGGGGGACTGGAGTGCTACATAGAGGGACTAGAGGGACTGGAGGGCTACATAGGGGGACTAGAGGGACTAAGGGACTGGAGGGCTACATGGGGGGACCAGAGGGACTGTAGGGACTAGAGGGACTAAGGGACTGGAGGGCTACATGGGGGGACCAGAGGGACTGGAGGGCTACATGGGGGGACTAGAGGGACTGGAGGGCTACATGGGGGGACTAGAGGGACTGGAGGGCTACATGGGGGGACTAGAGGGACTGGAGGGCTACACCGGGGGACTAGAGGGACTGGAGGGACTAAGGGACTGGAGGGCTACATGGGGGGACCAGAGGGACTGGAGGGCTACATGGGGGGACTGGAGGGACTAGAGGGACTGTAGGGCTACATGGGGGGACTAGAGGGACTAAGGGACTGGAGGGCTACATGGGGGGACCAGAGGGACTGGAGGGACTGGAGGGCTACATGGGGGGACTAGAGGGACTGGAGGGCTACATGGGGGGACTAGAGGGACTGGAGGGCTACATAGGGGGACTAGAGGGACTGAGGGACTGGAGGGCTACATGGGGGGACCAGAGGGACTGTAGGGCTACACGGGGGGACTAGAGGGACTGGAGGGACTAGAGGGACTGTAGGGCTACATGGGGGGACTAGAGGGACTAAGGGACTGTAGGGCTACATGGGGGGACTAGAGGGACTGGAGGGCTCATGGGGGGACCAGAGGGACTGTAGGGCTACATGGGGGGACTAGAGGGACTAAGGGACTGGAGGGCTACATGGGGGGACCAGAGGGACTGGAGGGACTGGAGGGCTACATGGGGGGACTAGAGGGACTGGAGGGCTACATGGGGGGACTAGAGGGACTGGAGGGCTACATGGGGGGACCAGAGGGACTGTAGGGCTACATAGGGGGACTAGAGGGACTGGAGGGACTAGAGGGACTGTAGGGCTACATGGGGGGACCAGAGGGACTGTAGGGCTACATGGGGGGACTAGAGGGACTGGAGGGACTAGAGGGACTGTAGGGCTACATGGGGGGACCAGAGGGACTGTAGGGCTACATGGGGGGACTAGAGGGACTAAGGGACTGGAGGGCTACATGGGGGGACTAGATGGACTAGAGGGACTGGAGGGCTACATGGGGGGACTAGATGGACTAGAGGGACTGGAGGGCTACATGGGGGGACTAGATGGACTAGAGGGACTGTAGGGCTACATGGGGGGACTAGAGGGACTAAGGGACTGGAGGGCTACATGGGGGGACTAGATGGACTAGAGGGACTGGAGGGCTACATGGGGGGACTAGATAGACTAGAGGGACTGGAGGGCTACATGGGGGGACTAGATGGACTAGAGGGACTGGAGGGCTACATGGGGGGACTAGAGGGCCGGAGGGACTGGAGGGCCACATGGGGGGACTAGATGGACTAGAGGGTCTGGAGGGCTACATTGGGCAAACGTGAACCTTTCTGTATCTATTATAATAATACACACTTGGCACACAGCAACACACACGTACAGTTCATACACTGAATTCCAACTCTGCATGGCACAGATGTCCTTGTCATGTCAGTGACATGCAGGATCAAACCATTCAAAGATGCTGGAGAAACCATTCAAAAGATGGGAGAGTCCATGCACACCCAAATATTACTGTGTGGTTACCCCTCATTCACGGTCATTAAATGTTCTAACAATAATGTACAGTATCAATAACAAGCATCAAACACTTACAATATGGTGTCTATTACAGCAACGTTTCAACAACGTTGGGACAACGCGTCATCTTCATGGTCGGGTCATTGAATGCATGTTCTGTTCCTTTTCATACAGGACAGTACCACTCATCCTGTCTCTCTACAGGCATGCAGCGGCATCACCCCGGGCCGGACATGACCAACTTCTACCCCCTCTCCCCTGGAGGAGTGGGACAGATCACGCCCCCACTGGGATGGTACGTTTAGGATGACACACACACACGCACACGCACACGCACACGTACACGCACACACACAGACAACCACCCAATCAACAAGGGAAGATTGAGACCAACTATATACAGTACTGTACATGTGGATCCATTGAGAAAGGTGACCCTACAGACAGACAGACAGACAGACAGACAGACAGACAGACAGACAGACAGACAGACAGACAGACAGACAGACAGACAGACAGACAGACAGACAGAGGGGAAATCCAGACCATGGACTCTGTCTCGTCAGTGATGTGGCCTCACCACACTGGTTCTCCCTGTGCCCAGCACATGTCCAACAGACTGCCCCATACGTGCTCCCGCATATTCAGCTGTCTATTTAGCTGCTCAAAAGACTCCCTGTGTCAGCGGCTGCCTCTGAGCTGCACTATGTTAGTAGCTCTCGTATGAGGCCTCTCTCTCTCTCTCCCCTGGATTCTTTATTCCCATATCTCTCTTTCCTTCTCATTTCTCTCTACCCCTTCTCTGGTTGGTACATGCCACGACAGTCCTGGTATAGACAGGAGAGGCTTTGGACCCAGATGCTTCCCGACTGTACTTTTCTCAAACCTCTCTCCTGTGTTTTCTTTTAACATCTTTTAACTCTTATTTCACTTAGTGTGAGTATGTTGGGGAGAGAGAGAGGACGAGTTCCTAAAGTTAATGCATGGGTTCTTGTTCCAGGTTCTCCCACCACATGGTCCCGGGTCCCCCCGGCCCCCACGCCACAGGGATCCCCCACCCGGCCATCGTCAACGCCCAGGTCAAACACGAGCCCCAGCACGACAACGACCTGATGCACATGTGAGTCCCCCAAACAGTGGCCCTGTCTGGGTCCACTTCACACAGGGCCAGCCGTGAGTAGAGTGTGGGGGCTCAAACAACCCATCATATGTCCCTCTCTACTGTTACGCTGAAAACACACATTCCTACCAAAATACACCTCACTATTCTACTCCTCATGGTATTAGCAGCACATTGAGTTCAGGATACTTCCAGGTATTTGGCCACTCAACCACATGTCCCAACAACACAGCAGTCCAGCCTCCCTTCTCTCCTATCTCCTTGATGTGAGGAGATAAGCAACAAGGGCCTCACAGAGCTGATAAGGGCCCCACCACGCTTCATTTGGCCCCTGGCATCACAACATGCATACCAACAGAGAGACACACACACACACACACACACACACACACACACACACACACACACACACACACACACACACACACACACACACACACACACACACACACACACACACAGACAGACAGACACAGAGACACACAGAGACAGAGACACACACACCACACACAGACACACATCAAGGTCCTGTGGTGCTGGGACTACTAAGCGATTGGCAGTGTGTGTGCTGGGGGGGAAGGTTTAGTTGCCATTACTGGTGAAGTAATCTCTCTCTCTCCGCTTGAAAGCTCCAAGACTGTATGACTGTACATGATTAAAGACTCCTGGCGTGGTGGCAACGCCTCGCACGCACACACCCTCGCTCCCAATTGGCTGAGGCGAAACAGACCCCTTGCCGTTTGTTCTCACACTCCGGAGGCGCCCAGTTTCTCCGTCGCAACCCTCCCTCCTCCGCCCCCCTCTCTTTTTTTTTAGTACCGCCTCCGTTCCCTTCTTCTTCTTTACCTCGCTCCCTTGTTCTTTTCTCGCCAATTGTTTTGCCAGGAAGCCTCAGCACCAGGATCAGAGGAAGGAGCAGGAGCCCAAGAGACCCCACATCAAGAAGCCGCTGAATGCCTTCATGCTGTACATGAAGGAGATGAGGGCCAACGTGGTGGCAGAGTGCACGCTCAAGGAGAGCGCCGCCATCAACCAGATCCTGGGACGGAGGGTACGTATGGGAGAACCCAGGATAGAGCACCCTGACTGGGGTGGAGAACGGTTAACCACCCCCTGTTCTGTAATCAAGGGTCTGAAACCGTGACAATGTGATGATGGGTGCTAGGGAAACGGCCATAAGGCACCATTTGTGTTCTTGTGTTAACCATAAACACCTGACAGCATCTCTCGTTCAGCTAGAGGGCTTCCGGATCATAGAAATAGAATCCATAGAACGGGCCTCCCCATGCAAATCATGGAGAGAGTGTAATAATGTTATACGATGTACTGTTTTATCTTTTGTTTCGTATGTAACGTAAGTGCCTTAGTGTGTTTGGACCCCAGGAAGAGTAGCTGCTGCCTTGGCAACAGCTAATGAGGATCCCTAATAAATACAAATACAAATGATGTCATAATGGGTGGACTGGCTAGAGGTTCCTTTCTCTGGATTCTCTTTCTATGTTTGAGATGTTCCTTCAACTCTTCTACATCAAGGTCCTTCAAGGGACTAATCACGATGACCATCTCCTTGTCCCAACCTGTTACTTCCCCTCATCAGACAGATCCACTTTCGACCTGACTGACTGGCGGACATTCAACCAAATGTTATTTTTCTTAAAACTTACCGTAGATAATAATAGTGTGGTTTGGAAATGACAAAATGTGTTCCTTTTGAGACTGGGAGTAGAAGAAAGAAAGTGAATGAGAAAGAGACCGATAGAACGTGTTTAAAGCCTTAACAGAAAGCCCTGGTGTTTGGGCCAGCCAGCCACAGCAAAGCTCTGTTTGCGGCCTGTGTTCAGTAATTGCCCGCTGACATAGTTTGAAGCAAAAGCGCCGCTAAATTGGAACCAGTGTTTTGATATGAAATCAAAGTATTTTTTTCTCTCTCTTTATCTCTCTTGCCCATATGCTAATCTCTTCATCATGTTCGCCCCCTTTAAAAAAATATATATTCCCTTTTTTTTTTTTACCAAACGTTTGTACATTTTTGTAAAGGATTTTTTTCTGTAGCAAAACACTAGCACCCGTGTCTTTGGAGGGAACTTTGGAGGGATCTTTGGAGGGATCTTTGGAGGGAACTTGAAAGTGCAGACCAGTAATTGACTGTGTGCTGTTTTTCCTTTTCCCTCTCCTCGTACTGAATCAGTGGCATGCTTTATCCAGAGAAGAGCAAGCTAAGTATTACGAATTAGCCCGCAAGGAACGGCAGCTCCACATGCAGCTCTACCCAGGATGGTCCGCCAGAGATAATTATGTAAGTATCATATAGAAACGGATTGGCAGCGGAGAGGTGTGTTGTGTGTGTGATTTTGTCAACTGGGATTGTATTTTTCTGACCGGGGTTCAACTAGTATTTGAAATCTTTCAATTACTTTTGAGTGTTTGAGTCTGCCTGGAGTGCCAGATGAGCAGGGTTTGCACTTTTGGGGCTATTCCATTGGTCATATTTATCCAGGCAAGGTTGATCAAGCACCGCTAAATTATTTAAAAGATTTAAAATGCTCTTTGAACCCAGGCCTGTTCAGTTTTGATGTAGGCTATATGTTCTTTATGAATTTCAGAACAGTAGCTAGTATTCTGTGTTAGATTTCTAAAGACAATGCTAGCTACAACATTCTAATAAACATTAGCCTTTTCCATGATAATGGTGTCCATTTTTAGCTGCTATGCTACAGCCTAATGTGTAATTCATAGCACTCTACTTCCATGCTATTATTACCACCATAAAGGATTCTAGTATCAGACTCAGTATTATGCGACTCTGAGAATAGTGGCCTGTGATGGTGCTGCCAGTCTTTGATGTTCCATATCAACATGGAAGCCTTGGATATGTAAACAGAGTTGATGCCCCTACCAAGAGCGTAGACACTTAGTGATGAGTAGATTACTGTGTGATTTCAGATGGCACAGCAACAAGAGGTGTGTGTGTGTGTCAGGGCACCTGTTATGTTAGTAATATGTCATGTTCATCTAGGTGTGTGTGTCTGTTCCATATATGTGTGTGTGAGACTGTTCCGTGTGTGTGTGTATGTGACTGTATGCTAGCGCCTGCCGTTGTTAAAAAGTGTGGCTCCAGCACTCACTTTCACTCCACCACCACAGGGGCTCTTTGTAGTGTTCACCTGCCTTCTCTCTGGGCAGCCCCGATCAGCACCTCTCACCTTCTGCCTCCGCCGCCCCGCCGCCACCACACCACGCTGGGGGAAACACTGCAGGACAGGGAGTAGAGGACAGGACGGCATAGGGCAGGACAATACAATGCAGTACAGACTTTAGTCTTTTGCCCTGACCCCATTGGTGTTGAGAGATCTGAAAGGACTGATCTGATAGGCTAAAGCAATAAGCCAGGAAGTAGAGGATGACCTCATGGTGTCTGATGGCCTCTACTACCGTATACCTGCTTTCGAATACTTATACTAACCGTACTATTGTGACGTAAATTGAGTATGTAGTCTGCTTATTGGTCATAGTATGGAGGTTAGTATGCCAAAAGTTCCCGGATGTCGTACTAAATTCACCAAAATACGAAAGCAGTGGACACTATTTCGGTGCTTTTAGGACCCATAATGAAATTCTTCAGAAAATAGGCGTGGCTTCACAACATTTTCAGATTTGAAGAAAATGGCGGTTAATATGCCGAAGTCTGACGAGAGCGGATACATATTCGTTGCTTTAACTAATTATGACAAATGTTAAGAAAAT